>NC_052168.1:25187963-25247322 GCF_902713615.1 Scyliorhinus canicula | reverse complement strand
CCCTCCCCCATCCCCTACCAACCCCCCACCCCTCCCCCATCCCCCACCCCTCCCCCATCCCCGACCAACTCCCCCATCCCTCAAGGTGCCTGGCCCTAGCTCTACCACACATCGAGGTGTGTCCCCAGGATGCAGTCAGAGGTGGGGGCAGCCGGCTGCCTATCTTGTCCAGTGGGCGTCGATGCCCCCAGCGGACGTCCTCCGGGGGCCCACCTGTCCCGTGCTGCCCTCTGCCGTGAGCCGGCTGCGAGACGCGGCCGTGTCAGAGGGGGGGGGGGTCTTGGGGGAGCTGGTGCCCCATCGTCGCCACTCCGTGGGACGGGTCCGGGTTGGCTCTCAGCGCGCCCCTCCTCCCGGTCGGTGCCCAGGGGGCCCCGTGGCCCGAGCCCCAGCTGCTCCTGCATCATCCGGCTCTGCCAGGCCTGGTCCTCCCCATGGTGTCGACGCCTTTGGCGATGCTCCCCGGTAACCGGGCCACGCTCTGCAGCATCTCGGCAATGCTGCGCCTTCCACCAACATTTAAACTCTCCATCACTGACAAACAATGGCAGCCGTGTGTACCATCCAAGGCCACCACCATCTAGGACAAGGGCAGCAGATACCTGGGAACCCCACCCCCCCCTGGAGGTTCCCCTTTGGGCCCCACACCACCCCGACTGGGAAATATATCGGCCGTTCCTTCACTGTCACTGGGGCAACATCCCTCCCTAACAGCACAGTGGGTGTACCTACACATTAAGGACTGCAGCGGTTCAAGATGGCAGCTCACCCCCACCTTCTGAAGGGCAACTCGGGTTGGGCAATAAATGCTGGGCTAACCAGCGACGCCCACATCCCGTAAATGAATTAAATACTCCCAGGCAGTCCATCCCAGGCCGTTGTGTGAAAGGGATTTTTTTCCACATCCCATTTGCTTCTTTTGCAAATCACCTTAAATCTGCGCCCTCTCTTTCCCAATGCTTGTACGGGCGGGCGCAGTTACTCCCTGTGTACCCTCGCGAGCCCTCCTCACGCCATCTCTAACAAACCTCCTGTGAATGCTGTCCTTTTCTCTTGAAGGCAAATGGACGCTACGTCCCCCGAGACGAACCGAGGACCAACACGCGATATCTCCGGCCGTCCCTTCAAAACGACAAGGTGAGTGATTGTAGGTGAGGGCAGTCGACAAGTCCCGCTTCAACCGATGCAAAGGGAATGGAATCCCTCAGGATTCACAGGCTTCGTGGATGTCGAGGGTCGGATGAAGATTGAACTCACCGGGTAAAATACGATCAGTTTTCACGTTGGGAGAGCCGAAAGAAAAGGGCGCAATGGGTTCTGTTTGAGGGCAGAATGGGCGGGAAATTTTCCTTCTTCGCAGCTCATGAGGGATATAGTCGGAGTTGTGAGGGATAGTCGGAGGGAAACGTGACAGAGAGTTTACGCACAGCGAGCCCCCCACAGCAGCAATGGGACAAACGTTTGATACCGGCCACGAATACTGGGAAACTCTCTCACTCCTTCAGAGGCTGCCATAGAACATAGAACATAGAACAGTACAGCACAGAACAGGCCCTTCGGCCCTCGGTGTTGTGCCGAGCCATGATCACCCTACTCAAACCCACGTATCCACCCTATACACGTAACCCAACAACCCCCCCCTTAACCTTACTTTTATTAGGACACTACGGGCAATTTAGCATGGCCAATCCACCTAACCCGCACATCTTTGGACTGTGGGAGGAAACCGGAGCACCCGGAGGAAACCCACGCACACACGGGGAGGACGTGCAGACTCCACACAGACAGTGACCCAGCTGGGAATCGAACCTGGGACCCTGGAGCTGTGAAGCATTTATGCTAACCACCATGCTACCGTGCTGCCCCTAATGGGATCATTTATTTTTCAAAACGTATTTTATTGCATGTATCAAAACAGGTTACGGCAAATAAACATCACGGGAAACATTCTTCCCATCAATCAACTATTCAGTCTGCACAGATTTTGCCCCTTTTCCACCCCCGACGACGTACAACCCCTCAAACACGGTCACAAACATCCCCCACCTCTTCTCAAACTCCCCTGCAGAGCCCCTTAACTCATACGTTATCTTCTCTAACCGCAGGAAGTCGTACAGGTCACCCAACCCAGCCGCTACCCCCCCCCGGTGGCGATGCCGACCGCCACTCCAGCAAAATTCGCTGAAGCCCCAAATATCGCCAAAAGGGTTCCGGGTCCACTCCCTCCCCCACTATCCTGGCTAAGACCGGAGTACCCGGAGGAAACCCACGCACACACGGGGAGGATGTGCAGACTCCGCACAGACAGTGACCCAAGCCGGGAATCGAACCTGGGACCCTGGAGCTGTGAAGCAACAGTGCTACCCACCATGCTACCGTGCTGCCCCAGTTTCTCCCCAGTGCCGAGCTCTATGACTTTATGAACAAGGCTCCTTAGGCAGCACCTTCAAAACCCTCGACCGTTACCATCTAGAAGGACAAGAGCAGCAGATACCTGGGAACCCCACCACCTGGAGGTTCCCCTCCATGTCACTCACCGCCCTGACTGGGAAATATATCGGCCGTTCCTTCACTGTCTCTGCGGCAAAATCCAGGCACTCCCTCCCTAACAGCACAGTGGGTGTACCTACACCTCATGCACTGCGGTGGATTAAGAAGGCAGCTCCCCCCCCCCCCCCCACCTCCTCGAGGGGCGGTGAGAGACGGCCACACCCCGTAAACGAATTGAACTTCGCATTCTCCTTGGGCAGCTTTCTGTACCTGTTCCCACGCTGCCAAGAGTTGTGAGTCTGAATCCTTAACCTCCCCGCTGGTTTAGTGTGTTCGATAATCTTACAACAACTCACATTTATATAGCTCTTTTAATGCAGAAAACATTCCAAGCTGCTTCGCCGGAGCAGAACCGCACCAAAGTCAACGGCAAGCCCAAGAAGGCGCTGGAAGAACCAATGGAAAGCTTTGTCAAAGAGGTAGGTTTGACGGGGGGGGGGGGGGGGGGGGGGGGGGGGGGCGGGGGGGGGGGGGGGGGCTGGTCGGAAGTCTAAACCCGCTCGCCAAGGTCTTCCCGTTCTCCCGAGCCCGGATTCCCGGGAGTGACTTTCAAGGATGTGGCCTGCATCAGATTGCTGGTCTGCGCCCTGAACGGGCGGGATGGCCAGCTCCATTGTGGCAGCTGTTAGGGTGGGAGCTCCAGGATTTTGACCTGGCATGTCCTGTACTCCGCCGCCACTTGAGTTGGGCCGGGTGTTTGAAGAAGCTCGATTCACAGTGTCTCAGAGATGCCGTTAGTCGTAGTCTGCAGGAAGGAGCCTTTTGAAAGGTAAATTCGAAGGGTTCGCTTCATACCCCTATGGCCCTCACCCACCCCCACGCTCCTCATACTCCCCCCATGCCAGGATAGCCCTCCAAACAATATATAAAAGCAATGAACCCTGTAGTGACAGTAGGATGTGTGCAAAAAAACTTTTAAAAAACAGTCATTCAGTGATAACTTTTACTACAGTCCAATAAAAGTGTCAATCATCCGGACTCTATGGCATCAATAGCTCAAACTAGAAGCATTTGAAACCTCTTTATCTGTGTAAATAAACATTGTGAAACTGACAGCATAGATCAGAGAGTCAGGGCTGTCAATCATGCCAAGTTTCCCCTGGGGTTCAGGTGTCTCAACAAGTTAGTGGATTTCTGGGCTCTCAGCTCAGCCTGGTTATGTAATTTTGGCTGGCCCCACCAGCATCAGGATCAAGACCCTTCCAATGGCTTCCCCCAGACACTCGGACAATGACAGTGCAGGCGGACGACGGCCTGTAGTTAATTGTCCACTTGAGGGTCTCAATGCGTTGAGTGTTGATGCCTAAACCGCCTGGTGCAATATGGCGGACAGAATGGCGGTGGGAAGGAGGGTGGTGGGGTGGCGACCAGCTTTATTTTCCACGTCTCCCACCAGCAGCTGGAGGGTGATGAATAATTCCTCCCCCTGGTGTATATTTTATTGATGGTGCTAATTGACACTTTGACTCCACTGATTCAGTTGCTGGTCTGACTGATCCTGGACTGCTCTGCCCAATTTTATTTCCCTCCATCCAGTGGATGCCATTGTACAAAGGACAGTACAGCTCAGGAAAAGGCCCTTCGGCCCTCCAAGCCTGTGGCGACCATGCTGCCCGTCTAACCTAAAACCTTCTACACTTCCGGGCTCCGTATCCCTCTATTCCCATCCTATTCATGTATTTTTCAAGATGCCCCTTAAACCTCACTATCGTCCCTGCTTCCACCACCTCCTCCGGCAGCGAGTTCCAGGCACCCACTACCCTCTGTGTAAAAAACTTCCCTCGGACATCTCCTCTAAACCTTGCCCCTCGCACCTTAAACCTATGCCCCCTAGTAATTGACCCCTCTACCCTGGGAAAAAGCCTCTGACTATCCACTCTGTCTATGCCCCGAGTAATTTTGTAGCCCTCTATCAGGTCACCCCTCAACCTCCGTCGTTCCAGTGAGAACAAACCGAGTTTATTCAACCTCTCCTCATAGCTAATGCCCTCCGTACCAGGCAACATCCTGGCAAACCTCTTCAGTGCCCTCTGCAAAGCCTCCACATCCACGTAGTCATGGAAAAGCTCCGACAAACATGATCTGTTGTTTAAGGAGCCTCAGCTGTTTTCAGATTGGTTTGATATGTGAACATGGAGGTGACCTGACAGAGGGATGATTAAAGGGCTGGGTAGATGATAGGACTGTGCTGTGCAAGGGTAGCAGTAGATTGGACACTGGGAGATTCTTCTTGCCTCAGACCCTCTTGAGGCTCACACCACATTTGCTTTTTCTGTAAATCACTTTAAATCCATGCCTCTCACCCTCCCTAAAATGTGGCACCCAGAACTGTCCACGATATTTCAGCTAAGGTTGAACGAGAGCCTTAGAACATAGAACATAGAACAGTACAGCACAGAACAGGCCCTTTGGCCCTCGATGTTGTGCCGAGCAATGATCACCCTACTTAAACCCACGTAACCCGTTTACCCATAACCCAACAATCCCCCCATTAACCTTACACTAAGGGCAATTTATCATGGCTAATCCACCTAACCCGCACATCTTTGGACTGTGGGAGGAAACCGGAGCACCCGGAGGAAACCCACGCACACACGGGGAGGACGTGCAGACTCCACACAGACAGTGACCCAGCCGAGAATCGAACCTGGGACCCTGGAGCTGTGAAGCATTGATGCTAACCACCATGCTACCGTGAGGCCCCTTGTACAAGTTCAACACAACTTTCCTTGCTCTCGTACTCTAACCCCCTTGTAATAGAGCCCAGAATACAAATGCATTATTAATGGCTCTCTCGACCTGTTCTTCAATGATCTCCGCACATAGCCATCCAGGTTCCTCTGCTCCTGCGCCCCCTTAAGATTTTTACCCCTTATTATATATCGTCTCTCCATATTCTTCCTACCAAAATGCATCACCTCACGTTTCTCTGCCTTGAACTTCATCTGCCACCTCTCTGCCCAGCTACATTTAAAGGGGCAATACACCGATCAAAATTGCGGAAGTTCTGGATGGATGGTGGACATCTCCCTTCTCGGACAATCCTTTGGGACCAAGGGTGACTCACGTCCACTTTGGTTCTCTGGTTCGATGGGTCCTGATAGGTCCGAGGAAGACTCCGCCCCTTCTTAAAGGGTTGGGCAGTTTGGGGCTTTGTGCACTTCCCCTGAAGCCTCGGCCTCAGGTCTACATGTTCCCGACAACGTCTCCCCTTCCCGAGGGAGCTTCATCCACTTTAGTCGGTCACAAAGCCAGGGGTGCCCATGTGTCAGAGGGGCTGGCGTTTGACCTCTCTCTCAGGAATGCTCGTGAGGTTATGAGGTCGCGGGGATACGGCAGGGGAGTGGGCCCAGGTAGGGCGATCTTTCAGAGGGTGGGTTGGAGACTCGATGGGCCAAATGGCCTCCTTCTGCACGGTGGGGATTCTATGGGGAAAAAAGTTGCCACTTACCTCTCAGTTTTGACAGACAACACGAAGCGTTATCACCGACTGTATGAATTGAGACTCCCAGCATTCGGAGTAGGATACAGGCAACAAGCAAGGATCAGTCCACACAAAACTCTGGGTTTTAGAAGCTGGCCGATGGCGGAGGTAGCAAAGCTGGAGAAAGGGGAAGCTTTGAGATTCCGGAATTTGGTGGTGTAACCCTCACGATCTTTCCTTCAGATGGACGGGAAGTTTTCCTTTCAGGAGGAATCGAATGCCTACACCGGATATCTCCGATCCTCACCAAAAATTGACAAGGTCAGTAATTTCAAAGCGAAGAACGTGAGAACAGTTTGATGCAGGCTGTCCGGGGCGGTGGTGTTGACACAGAGGCTCGTGGGAATCTTTGCTGCTTGGACGCCGAGGTGAGGGGTCAGTTGAAAATCTCAAAACTGAGAGTGGTAGATTTTTTTTGGTGGACGAGGGTGTTAAGGAAGGGCCCCGTATCTAAGGAAGGATGTGCTGGGGCCTGGGAAAGGGTCCAGAGGAGGTTCACAAGAATAATCCCTGGAATGAAGAGCTTGTTGTATGAGGAACGGTTGAGGGCTCTGGGTCTGTACTCATAGAACATAGAACAGTACAGCACAGAACAGGCCCTTCGGCCCTCGATGTTGTGCCGAGCAATGATCACCCTACTCAAACCCACGTATCCACCCTATACCCGTAACCCAACAACCCCCCCCCCAACCTTACTTTTTAGGACACTACGGGCAATTTAGCATGGGCCAATCCACCTAACCTGCACATCTTTGGACTGTGGGAGGAAACCGGAGCACCCGGAGGAACCCACGCACACACGGGGAGGACGTGCAGACTCCGCACAGACAGTGACCCAGCCGAGAATCGAACCTGGGACCCTGGAGCTGTGAAGCATTTATGCTAACCACCATGCTACCCTGCTGCCTTTATCGTTGGAGTTTAGAAGGATGAGGGGGGATCTTATTGAAACTTACAGGATACTGCGAGGCCTGGATAGAGTGGACGTGCAGAGGATGTTTCCATGAGTAGGAAAAACTAGAACCAGAGGGCACAGCCTCTGACTGAAGGGACGATTCTTTAAAACAGAGATGAGGAGGAATTTCTTCAGCCGGAGGGTGGTGAATCTGTGGAACTCTTTGCCATTGGGTGGATTTCCCCGTCTCGCCAGCCCCGTTCCCCCCCCCCCCCCCCCCCCCCACGGCCGGCCATGGGGGTCCTCCCATTGTGGCCACCCCTACGTGAATTCCGCAGTCAATCTATTTGAATGGAAGAACTGTCTCAAAGGGCTGAATGACCCTCTCTGGTACCAATGGGAACTCATTTGAACAAATGGGAAGACATGAGAATTGCTCAGGGGCGGCACGGTAGCAGAGTGGTTAGCACTGCTGCTTCACAGCGCCAGGGTCCCAGGTTCGATTCCCGGCTTGGGTCACTGTCTGTGCGGAGTCTGCACGTTCTCCCCCGTGTCTGCGTGGGTTTCCTCCGGGCGCTCCGGTTTCCTCCCACAAGTCCCGAAAGACGTGCTTGTTGGGTGAATTGGACATTCTGAATTCTCCCTCTGTGGACCCGAACAGGCGCCGGAATGTGGCGACGAGGGACTTTTCACAGTAACTTCATTGCAGGGTTAATGTCAGCCTACTTGAGACAATAATAAAGATTATTATAACGAACACGGTGCTGGGCCTGGTGGGAGTGAATTAGGTAGTTTTTGGGTCAGTTGAGGTTCCCGAGGGTGGAGGAGGAACTGGTGGAAGGGCTGGGAGCCCCAATTGAAATTGAGGAACCGATGGAGGGGTCGGAGGGCAGTGGAGGGAATAGAGGAGAGCGGAGGGAGCATCGGCCTGTACCCTGATCTACAATAACCATCGGCCTGTACCCTGATCTACAATAACCATCGGCCTGTACCCTGATCTACAATAACCATCGGCTTGTACTCTGATCTACAATAACCATCGGCCTGTACCCTGATCTACAATAACCATCGGCCTGTACCCTGATCTACAATAACCATCGGCCTGTACCCTGATCTACAATAACCATCGGCTTGTACCCTGATCTACAATAACCATCGGCCTGTACCCTGATCTACAATAACCATCGGCCTGTACCCTGATCTACAATAACCATCGGCCTGTACCCTGATCTACAATAACCATCGGCTTGTACCCTGATCTACAATAACCATCGGCTTGTACCCTGATCTACAATAACCATCGGCCTGTACCCTGATCTACAATAACCATCGGCTTGTACCCTGATCTACAATAACCATCGGCTTGTACCCTGATCTACAATAACCATCGGCCTGTACCCTGATCTACAATAACCATCGGCTTGTACCCTGATCTACAATAACCATCGGCCTGTACCCTGATCTACAATAACCATCGGCCTGTATCCTGATCTACAATAACCATCGGCCTGTACCCTGATCTACAATAACCATCGGCCTGTACCCTGATCTACAATAACCATCGGCTTGTACCCTGATCTACAATAACCATCGGCTTGTACCCTGATCTACAATAACCATCGGCCTGTACCCTGATCTACAATAACCATCGGCCTGTACCCTGATCTACAATAACCATCAGCCTGTACCCTGATCTACAATAACCATCGGATTGTACCCTGATCTACAATAACCATCGGCCTGTACCCTGATCTACAATAACCATTGGCCTGTACCCTGATCTACAATAACCATCGGCCTGTACCCTGATCTACAATAACCATCAGCCTGTACCCTGATCTACAATAACCATCAGCCTGTACCCTGATCTACAATAACCATCGGATTGTACCCTGATCTACAATAACCATCGGCCTGTACCCTGATCTACAATAACCATCGGATTGTACCCTGATCTACAATAACCATCGGCCTGTACCCTGATCTACAATAACCATCGGCCTGTACCGGGTAGGCAGTATGTTGGGTTCCCGAGTTGGCAGAGGGCAAGAATTAGAAGGATGGGGGATCTATTTATAGACGGGAGCTTCCCCAGTTTGAAGGCCTTGGAGGATAAATTTGAGTTGCCGGCAGGGAATGGGTTTAGGTATTTGCAGGTGAGCGACTTCCTGAGAAAACAGGTTCCGGCCTTTCCGCTGCTGCCGCCACGGGGGATACAGGATGGAGTAGTTTCCAGTACCTGGGTGGGAGAGGGGAAGGTATCGGATATTTACCAGGAACATTCGGAGGCAGAGGAATCTCCGGTGGAGGAGCTTTAGGGTAAGTGGGAGGACGAGCTAGCAGGCGAGATAGAGGCGGGTCTATGGGTGGATGCCCTAAGCAGGGTTAATACATCCTCATCATGTGCCAGGCTTAGCCTGATACAATTTAAGGTAGTTCACCGGGCACACATGACGGTGGCTCGGAGGAGCAGGTTTTTCGGGGTAGAGGACAGGTGTGCGAGGTGCACGGGAAGCCCAGCAAATCATGTCCACATGTTTTGGGCATTCCCGAAGCTTGGATGGTTTTTGGCAGGGTTTTGCTAAGGCAATGTCCACGGTGCTAAAAACACGGGTGGGGCCGAGTCCGGAGGTCGCGATCTCTGGAGTGTCGGAAGATCCGGAGCTCTGGGGATGAAAGAGGCCGACGTCTTGGCCTTTGCCTCCCTGGTAGCCCGGAGACGGATCTTGTTAATGTGGAGGGACTCGAAGCCCCGGAGTGCAGAGACCTGGGTTAGTGACATGGCTGGGTTTCTCAGCCTCGAGAAAATAAAGTTCGCCTTAAGAGGGTCAATGGTTGGGTTCACCCGGAGGGGGCAGCCGGTCGTCGACTTTCTCGGGGAAAATTAAAATGTCAGCAGATGCAGTATTCCAAGGGCGGGGAGGAGGGCCAGACTGTTGTTTTATTGTTGGGGTGTGTGCAGATGGTGATGGGGGTGGAAATGTTTATTACAAATACCCTAATAAAAATCGTTCTTTTAAAAAAAATAAAGATTATTCCAACTCCTTGACTGGGCAGGCTAACCATTGGCCACGACAATCTTCACAAGGACAAGTCTTCAGAGTTAGACAAAAGGATTTTAAGTAGTTTAAAATGTCAGACAGAAGAGTGGGGTTCGGCCGGGGAACTGCGAGTTGCACATTGCCGGCTGCTCTGGGACAAAACAGGGAAGATGCACATTCCCTGTGCCCAGCTATTGATGGCTAACTGGATAGAGTTCCAGTTTCCCCCAGTACCACACCAGGGTGTCGGCCTAGAGTACAGGCTCGAGCCTATGCACCCTAACCCAGAGGAGAGGGTTACCAATTGAGCCACGGCTGTACTGTCAAGTCCCAGGTATTGACACTGGGTCTTAAGGGAGAGAAACGGTACGTCAATCCCTGATGTTTATCGGGTTAAAATGCACAGCCCTGCCCTCCCTGGTCATTGACAATCTGGAAGGCCTCCATGTGCCAACTCGGCCATTCCTCGGTTTGACAGACAGGTACCTTCCATCCAGTTCGTTATGAAGACCTGGCGCTGTTTTTTCTTCCCAGGCAGGCGGAAGGTTCTCAAAAGACAACTCAAGCTGTTACACCGGGTATCTGCAGTCTGTTCCCAAGGTGAGTATCCACGTGTTAAATGGAGGAGCCACTCAGGGAGTCCCTGTTGCTGTGGTAACGTACACTTTTCAATGCATGTTGTCGTCTGGAGTGTGATGAACATTCTTTCCATCAAACGGCTGAACAGGAACCTCTCCCACTCTTACTCCCTGTGCTTGGGAAGGATTTCTCATGATGATCCTCAACCTGTTTGGCCACGTTATGAACCCACCTTCATAGAACATAGAACAGTACAGCACAGAACAGGCCCTTCGGCCCTCGATGTTGTGCCGAGCAATGATCACCCTACTCAAACCCACGTATCCACCCTATACCCGTAACCCAACAACCCCCTCCTTAACCTTACTATTAGGACACTACGGGCAATTTAGCATGGCCAATCCACCTAACCCACACATCTTTGGACTGTGGGAGGAAACCGGAGCACCCGGAGGAAACCCACGCACACACGGGGAGGACGTGCAGACTCCGCACAGACAGTGACCCAGCCGGGAATCGAACCTGGGACCCTGGAGCTGTGAAGCATTTATGCTAACCACCATGCTACCGTGCTGCCCCACCCCTTCCTTGGACATCAAGTCCTGGGGCGGGTCTCAAACGCAGAGCTTCTGGCTCAGAGGGAGGAATGCTAACCCAGTGCCACACTGCGCCACAAGCCCTCATCACATATTAAGGGTGGCACAGTGGTTAGCACTGCTGCCTCACAGCGCCATAGACCTGGGTTCCATTCCGGCCTCAGGTGTCTGTGCGGAGTCTGCGCGTTCTCCCCGTGTGCGCGTGGGTTTCCTCCGGGTGCTCCGGTTTCCTCCCACAGTCCAGAGATATGCGGGTTAGGTGGATTGGCCATGCTAAATTGTCCTTAGTGTCCAAAAGGTTAGGTAGGGTTATGAGGATAGGGTGGGGCTGGGGCTTAGGTAGGGTGCTCTTTCAGAGGGCTGGTACACACTCAATGGGCCGAATGGCTTCCTTCTGCGCTGTAGGGATTCTTTGATTCTAAGTGCACAAGTCTTGTTAAATGATGTGGAGACACATCAGAAACTGTTACAACACAAGGTTATTACCATTCTCTGTATCAAACGCCGCTCCTGCTGACCCGCTACATCAAACTCAACATTGATCTGATGCTGAGCAAATCTGGGCAACCAACCCGGATGCAAGCCCCATGTTTGCTGCCAGACAGTCAGGCCGGTTTCTGATGGAAGTGATTTTCAGTTACTGATCCACAAAATTACTTTTTAGATTATTTGTCCCACATCTGCAGGCACTGCTTTAGCGGAATATCAAATGCAGAGCCTTATGGGTTATTGGACACCCTGGGGCTGGATTCTCAGCGAAGGATTTGCCAGCTGCGCTTTGCTCTCAATAATGTCGGAATAGTGTGTCCATCCAAAGATGTGTAGGTGAGGTGGATTGGCCACGCTAAATTGCCCCTTAGTGTCCAGGGATGTGAAGGGTGGTGGATTGGCCACGCTAAATTGCCCCTTAGTGTCCACGGATGTGAAGGGTGGTGGATTGGCCACGCTAAATTGTCCCTTCGTGTCCAGGGATGTGAAGGGTGGTGGATTGGCCACGCTAAATTGCCCCTTAGTGTCCACGGATGTGAAGGGTGGTGGATTGGCCACGCTAAATTGTCCCTTCGTGTCCAGGGATGTGAAGGGTGGTGGATTGGCCACGCTAAATTGTCCCTTCGTGTCCAGGGATGTGAAGGGTGGTGGATTGGCCACGCTAAGTCATCCCTTAGTGTCCACGGATGTGAAGGGTGGTGGATTGGCCATGCTAAATTGTCCCTTAGTGTCCATGGATGTGAAGGGTGGTGGATTGGCCACGCTAAGTTGTCCCTTAGTGTCCACGGATGTGAAGGGTGGTGGATTGGCCACACTAAGTTGTCCCTTAGTGTCCATGGATGTGAAGGGTGGTGGATTGGCCACGCTAAGTTGTCCCTTAGTGTCCACGGATGTGAAGGGTGGTGGATTGGCCACGCTAAGTTGTCCCTTAGTGTCCAGGGCTGAGCAGGTTAGGTTACGGCGTTATGGGGTGGGGTGGATGGGGGAATGGACATGGGTAGAGTGCTCTTTCGGAGGGTTGGTGCAGACCTGATGGGCCGAATGGCCTCCTTCAGCAGTGTAGGGATTCTGTGAAATGGGATTTATTTTCTTTGGGGACATTATGACGACCGAGAAGCCTTGTTGAAGTGATGAGGGTCGTGATGTGTTCACCATCCCACAGGAAAAGGAAGGGAGCAGGTATAATAATAATAATAATAATAAAGGCGGTGTCGTGCATGGGATATAAATGCTTAACGGTTGTGGGAGGATGACGGGAGCTGGGAGACAACGGGAACTGTCGGAATCTCTGGAACGGAACATCCCAGAGCAAGGCTGTTCCAGGGAACTCTGATGCAGAATTCCCCCTTTGCCTGACGTTTTTCCATTTACTTTGATATTTGCCGGAGCTGGTTTTCCGAGTGCATGAGTCTCAAAAAGTTGGTTTACAGGAGCAACAGGTGTCATGTGAGAGTACCTTTAAGAAATGAGTGTTTATCAGTGACGTCAGAGAGGGGGTGGAGCTGGGCTGTCTGTCAGCTTTTTACTTACTTAAGAACATAAGAACTAGGAGCAGGAGTCGGCCATCTGGCCCCTCGAGCCTGCTCCGCCATTCAATGAGATCATGGCTGATCTTTTGTGGACTCAGCTCCACTTTCCGGCCCGAACTCTTAATCCCTTTATTCTTCAAAAAACTATCTATCTTTATCTTAAAAACATTTAATGAAGGAGCCTCAACTGCTTCACTGGGCAAGGAATTCCATAGATTCACAACCCTTTGGGTGAAGAAGTTCCTCCTAAACTCAGTCCTAAATCTACTTCCCCTTATTTTGAGGCTATGCCCTCTAGTTCTGCTGTCACCCGCCAGTGGAAACAACCTGCCCGCATCTATCCTATCTATTCCCTTCATAATTTTAAATGTTTCTATAAGATCCCCCCTCATCCTTCTAAATTCCAACGAGTACAGTCCCAGTCTACTCAACCTCTCCTCATAATCCAACCCCTTCAACTCTGGGATTAACCTAGTGAATCTCCTCTGCACACCCTCCAGTGCCAGTACGTCCTTTCTCAGGTAAGGCTGTTTGCTGCAGGGTGTGTTTTAGTTTTGTTTTCAGTGTTGGAGCTGAAGCCAGACAGAGCAGGTGTACTGTTGATCTCTCTGCCATGAAAAGACTATCTCTCGATCATTTGGTGAATTCAGAATTATAAATGTTTTCAGTAGTGAATGTAAACCTGAAGTGCCTCTGGTAAAAGGTGTTTCTTAAGTCTTCTGGATGTTAAAAGGACAGCTTAAGGATTACTTAGTGTTGTATTCTTTGGGGGTTGTATGTGAATTCATGGTTGCTAAAATGTTCACTATGTTTTAAAAAGGTTAACTTGAGTTCATAGAATAAACATTGTTTTGCTTTAAAAAATACTTTTCCATTTCTGCTGTACCACACCTGTAGAGTGGGCCGTGTGCTCCCCATACCACATTCTATTAAAAGTTGTGGGTCAGGTGAACTGTATGATACTTTGGGGTTCTCTAAACCCTGGCCCATAACACAGATGATTAAGAAGACAAATGGAGTTTTGTCCTTCATTGCTAGAGGGATGGAGTTTAAGACTAGGGAGGTTATGCTGCAATTGTATAAGGTGTTAGTGAGGCCACACCTGGAGTATTGTGTTCAGTTTTGGTCTCTTTACTTGAGAAAGGACGTACTGGCGCTGGAGGGTGTGCAGAGGAGATTCACTAGGTTAATCCCAGAGCTGAAGGGGTTGGATTATGAGGAGAGGTTGAGTAGACTGGGACTGTACTCGTTGGAATTTAGAAGGATGAGGGGGGATCTTATAGAAACATTTAAAATTATGAAGGGAATAGATAGGATAGATGCGGGCAGGTTGTTTCCACTGGCGGGTGAAAGCAGAACTAGGGGGCGTAGCCTCAAAATAAGGGGAAGTAGATTTAGGACTGAGTTTAGGAGGAACTTCTTCACCCAAAGGGTTGTGAATCTATGGAATTCCGTGCCCAGTGAAGCAGTTGAGGCTCCTTCATTACATGTTTTTAAGGTAAAGATAGATAGTTTTTTGAACAATAAAGGGATTAAGGGTTATGGTGTTCGGGCCGGAAAGTGGAGCTGAGTCCACAAAAGATCAGCCATGATCTCATTGAATGGCGGAGCAGGCTCGAGGGGCCAGATGGCCTATCCTGCTCCTAGTTCTTATGTTCTTACGTCTCTTGGTTGGGTTCTGACACCCGTTTGGGTTCCAGGAACTGAGGCTGCTCTTAATACTCAGCATCCCGGCGGCAACTCTGACCTCGAGCTGCTTGGCCCATTCCCAGTTACTCCTCGGTAGGTGCTGGGACTATTCGGGATGGGTGTGCTTCATCAGCTTGGCTGAAACTAAGGCTCGGGACAAAAATCAAGTTGGTTTGGAAACGGGAGAGAAAACAACTGGGGCCAATGAGCCAATCAGGCGGGCTGGGTATTCCTCGCGGTGATAGTGAGGTGTAGATGATGCCGCTTTGGCTGGGCAGCGGGTTCGAGATGCGGGGCGAGGCCTACAGGCTGAGGTGATTCATGAAGGCCTCGCCTTCCCAACCTCGCCCCTCGCCTGAGGTGTGGTGACCCTCTGGTTAAATCACCGCCAGTCAACTCCGCCACTCCAAGGGCAGCCGATGGTCATCTGGGCGGCTTTTCTTTTTAGCCAGGTATAAACCCTTGTTGCCTTTTATTCAGTTGGACAACAGATGCTGCTCCCAAGATCGGAGCGCCCTGACGGACTATGCGCGACCCAGCCCGAAAAGGGACAAGGTCAGTACTTTGCCATTCACACGTGTCCGGAAGCTCTGGGGGTGGGCGAATAGTTACAACACAGAAGGGGGCCCACTCAGCCCATCGCCTGCTGGCTCTTTACTACGTCCCCAGCACCTTTTCATCTGCTCATCCAATTCCCTCTCCTCACCGAGGACAACTTTCCCAGCCCCTCCAATCTCCCCACATCCCCGAAGCCGTCTTTGTGAACCTTATTCCTGGGCAAAGACAGATGGAAAATTGGCGGACTTTATATTCAGTTCATAAACCTGGAAAATCATCCTGAATGGTGACCATGGTAACTATTACTGATTGTTGGAGAAACGCTAATGTCCCTATGGGAAGGAAATCTGAAGGAGGCCATTCGGCCCATCGAGTCTGCACAGGCCCTTGGGAAAAGTACCCTATTTAAGCCCACTCCTCCACCCCATCCCAGTAACCCCACCTCGCCATTTTTGACACTAAGAGGCAATTTATCGTGGCCAGTCCACCTAACCTGCACATCTTTGGACTGTGGGAGGAAACCGGAGCACCCGGAGGAAACCCACGCGGACACGGGGAGGACGTGCAGACTCCGCACAGACAGTGACCCAGCCGGGAATCGAACCTGGGACCCTGGAGCTGTGAAGCAACTGTGCTAACCACGGTAGCTGCCTGTTGCTACCGTGCTGCCCACTGCTACTGCCTGGCCAGGCAATGTCACTGGATTCGTAATCTAGTGGCCCAAGCTGATCTCCGGGGTGATGGGTTCGAATCCCATCGCAGCCGGTGATGGAATTTAAATTTAGTCAATAGCGATTCTGGAATATTAAGCTAACCTCGTTAACAACAACCATGAAACTATCATCGATTGTTGTAAAAAAACCCCATCTGGCTCACTGCCGTCCTTTAGGGAAGGAAATCTGCCGTCCTTACCCAGCCCGGCCTCCACGTGACTCCAGACCCCACAGCGATATGGTCGACTCTTTAACTGGCCTCTGAAATAGCCGAGCGAGACATTCAGCTCTAAGGGCAATTAGGGATGGGTAACAAATGCTGATCCAGCCATTTGTACCCATTCTGTATCTCACCCATGCCCTCTGTCTCCACGCACAGACCCTGTTCTTCGTCTCCAGTCGATCATACACCTCCTCTGACAATTGATCAGAAACTGAACTGGAGACTAGCTGGATAAATACTCTGGCTGCACGAGCAGGCCAGAGGCTGGGAATCCTGCGTCCGTAACTCACCTCCTGCCACCCCCCCCCCCCTCTCCTGCCACTCCCCCCCCCCCCCCCACTCCTGCCACCCCCACCCCCCCAAACCCTGTTCACCATCTACAAGGCACAAGTCAGGAGTGTGATGGAATAGTCTCTGTGGTGATACGATCTACATACTCGTCTGCCATTGGGCCATAACGTCGGCTTACCATTGGCCCTGGTCGGTCATGTGCCTCTCGACCGATTGGCCGAGAGGCTGAGTTAACCACGCCTCTATTAACGAGGTATAAATGGTCAGACGACTGACGATCGTCCCTTTCCATTGTAGACGATCGCAGAGCTGTGTTCTAGTCAATTAAAGCCAGACTTTGGTAAATCACTCGCCTCGCGTACAATCGATGGTACGTCAGTCTCCACTTGCCTGGATGAGCGCAGCTCCGACAACACTCAAGACGCTCGACACCATCCAGGATAAAGCAGCCCCGCTTGACTGGCAATCTATGCAGCATCACCTTAGAAACATTCTCCCCCTCCACCACTGCCGCTGTTCGGCTGCACCGTGCACCATCTATAAGAACAACTCACCAAGATTTTTTGACACCGCCTATCATGTTCCTGTGCCGAGAAGGGCAAGGGGAGCGGACACGTGGGAATACCACCCCCCCCCCCCCCCCCCACACCTCCGAGCTCCCCGCCGCTGGATCGGAATCCTGAACCCCCCCCCCCCCCACCCCCCCCCACCTCCGAGCTCCCCGCCGCTGGATCGGAATCCTGAACCCCCCCCCCCCCCCCCCCCCCCCACCTCCAAGCTCCCCGCCGCTGGATCGGAATCCTGAACCCCCCCACCCCCCTGACAGCACCATGAGAAGGACAAACCCTCCCACCTCCTCAGCGATACTTAGGGGTGGTCAGTGAGACAGTGACACTCCGATCCTGCGAACGGGGGAACGCAGACGTCTTTCAGAAGAACGCTGTCTGGTTTTCCAGGCTTGTCTGACCGCAGAAACCGGACATTAGGGCTGGTTTAGCTCAGCGGGCTAGACAGCTGGTTAGTGATGCAGAACAAGGCCAGCAGCGCGGGTTCAATTCCCGCACCAGCCTCCCCGAACAGGCGCCGGAATGTGGCGACTAGGGGCTTTTCACAGTGACTTCATACTTGTGACAATAAAGGGTTATTATTATATTTGAACTTGCCTCTGTCTCATTCAGGTAGATAAAACTTTCTCCTCGTTGGACGAACAGAACACTTACGCAGGATATGGTCGTGCCATTCCCAGAACCGATAGGGTCAGTATTTTCACTTTCTCTCCCACTGTGAATGAGCCACAGGGCAAGAAGGAGTTGCATTTATCTGGTGCCTTTGACATCCCCAGCACACCGTGAAGCACTTTGCGGCCAGTGGAGCACATTCGAGGTGTTCATCGCTGTTGTGGTCAACGCGCAGAGTAAGATCCCAGACACAGCGACGTGATCGTGGCCAAAGCTCGTCAGCGGGACTCTCCGTGGGCGGGATCTTCCGCTTGGCCGGCGGCGCATCCACGTCCGCGGGTTTGCCGATGGTGTGGGGGTGACATCAATATGAAAGCCTATTGGCCGGCTGGCTGGGACGGAGAATCCCGCCGCAACGCGGGGAGCGCTGGAAATCGGGGCTGCTGGGACGGAGAATCCCGCCGCCACGCGGGGAACGTTGGAAATCGGGGCTGCTGGGACGGAGAATCCCGCTGCCACGCGGGGAACGTTGGAAATCGGGGCTGCTGGGACGGACAATCCCGCTGCCACTATCGTGACTGATCATAAGCCTCTGCTGGGACTTTTCCGAGAGGATAAGCCAATACCGCCCATTGCTTCCGCACGGATCCAGCGCTGGGATTTGTTGCTCGCAGCCTACGAGTATTCTCTGGAGCACAAACCAGGAACCCAGATAGGGAATGCCGACGCACTGAGCCGATTGCCTTTATTGACCGGCCCCATGTCGACCCCCACGACCGGTGAGGTGGTTGCAACCCTAAATTTTATGGACACCTTGCCTCTCACGGCATCACAGATCCGTGAGTGGATCCAGACGGAGCCAGTCCTGTCAAAGGTTCGGCACATCGTCCTGTATGGTGGGCAGCATAGACAGCTCCCAGGCGAGTTGCGGGCATTTTCCTCCAAGCTGTCAGAATTCAGCGTGGAAGACGGCATCCTTTTGTGGGGGACGGGTGTGATTATCCCGGAATGGGCAGCACGGTGGCCTAGTGGTTAGCACAACCGCCTCACGGCGCTGAGGTCCCAGGTTCACTCCCGGCTCTGGGTCACTGTCCGTGTGGAGTTTGCACATTCTCCCCGTGTCTGCGTGGGTTTCGCCCCCACAACCCAAAGATGTGCAGGGTAGGTGGATTGGCCATGCTAAATTGCCCCTTAATTAGAAAAATAAATTGGGTACTCTAAATTTTTTTTAAAAAGTGATTGTCCCAGAAAAAGGACAGGAGCTGATACTGAGAGATTTGCACAATGGGCATCCAGGTGTGACCAAAATGAAAATGTTGGCCCGGAGTTATGTCTGGTGGCCAGGCCTCGACACCGATATTGAGAAGGTGGCCCAAAACTGCTCCATTTGCCAGGAGCATCAGAAGCTTCCGCCGGCCCCGCCCCTACATCACTGGGAATGGCCAGGGCGGCCTTGGTCACGCTTGCCTGCGGAATTCGCCGGCCCTTTTCAAGGATCCATGTTCCTGCTATTAATCGGCGCCCAGTCTAAATGGCTAGAGGTGCATAAGATGGGAGGCACAACGTCCTGCGCAACAATCGAGAAGATGCGTTTGTCTTTCAGTACGCATGGCCTCCCCGAGGTGCTGGTCACGGACAATGGCACTCCGTTCACAAGTGAGGAGTTTGCGAGGTTCATGAAGATGAACGGCATACGCCATATCCGCACTGCCCCCTTACCACCCGGCTTCCAATGGGTTGGCGGAGTGCGCAATGCAGACATTCAACCGAGGCCTAAAGAAACAGTCTTCCGGGTCGATGGACACGAGACTGGCTCGGTTTTTGTTTTCCTATAGGACCACCCCCCATGCGGTGACTGGGGTAGCTCCCGCAGAACTCCTAATGGGCCGGAGACTTCACACCCGCCTTAGCATGGTTTTCCCCGGACATTGGCGCAAAAGTACGGCGCACACAAGAACGGCAGGGACATGGTTTGTCTCGGCATCGGCCGAGTCGGCAGTTTACGCCCGGTGACCCAGTGTTCGTTCGGAATTTTGCTGGTGGTGCCCAGTGGGTCCCTGGCGTAATCTTTCGCCAAACGGGCCCTATTTCTTACCAGGTACAAGCCCAGGGTCGTCTCCAGCGTAAACACGTAGACCATGTTCGGTCCAGAAGACTATCCCTTCCAAAGATTCCCCGCCCCAGGAGCTCATTTCTACAGCCACAGAGACCAGACACAATGGAAAGTATTCCTCACAATCTTCCTCTGGTGCCTCACTCAAAGCCTGCGCAGGTCGTGACAGAACCGTGTGGAGATAGAGACGCCGAGATGACGGAGGCAGCAGACTCCGACTCCGAGATGGAGACACAAGACACCTCAGAGGGGAAATACTCGGGCCCACGGGCCATGGATGTACAACCGTTACGCCGTTCATCACGGAAGCGCCGGCCTCCATCTCGTTACACACCGCCCGATCCAGCGCCTCGTGCAAATGGGGTCCGGCCTGCGACAAAACGAGTCCGACGCCCTCCTTCGCCAGGGTCTTCGGTGGATTCCTTGGACTTTGGGGGGGGTGGGATGTTATAACCTGCCTGCTTACCACTGGCTGGGGATTAATGACAATCCCACAATCCTCTGGGAGTATGAGCTTCCCCAATGAGGGGGGCGGAGAAATCATTAGCAGACTCCCTGCATAAATAGAGCTGGCCAGGTTGGAACCAGCAGAGAGAGAGGAGTGAGCAGCAAGGGACGTTGCTGCTGCTATTGTGTATATCTGTTATTGTAAATTTATTGTAAATAAATGTTATTTCTTTGTAACCTTAAAACTCGTGCTGGATTCTTTGTGGACCTCACAAAGCTCTGTATGCTTCACCCGATGCCGGTGCTTTTGTAGTTAAATTGTGTACCTCGTGTTGCCCTATGATGTATTTTCTTTTAGTTCCTTTTCATGTACTTAATGATCTGTTGGGCTGCTCGGAGAAAAATACTTTTCACTGTACCTCGGTACACGGGACAATAAACAAATCCAAACCAATCCCCCGCTGCCAAACCTGTTCGCCGACTCTCCGGTGAAACGCATGTTCCCACATTAAAGGCAGCAGGTAAGTACCGTGGGGATTTGAGCCATCAGGGAGAGTGTGCCGCCAAGCAACTGGAGTAGGTAATTGCCCCCAACACTAAAGCTTGATCACAGTCAGGGTACGAGATACATGCCACTGACAAGACGGGAGAGACACCTCGCAGAACTGAGCCTCAGTCACATGTATGCACTGAAACATGTAAGAACTAGGAGCAGGAGTCGGCCATCTGGCCCCTCGAGCCTGCTCCGCCATTCAATCAGATCATGGCTGATCTTTTGTGGACTCAGCTCCACTTTCCGGCCCGAAAATCATTGTATCACTGCTGAATCCCATCACTGTCTATTCCAACGAGTACAGCCCCAGTCTACTCAATCTCTTTATTCTTAACCCTTAATCCCTTTATTCCTCAAAAACCTATCTATCGTTTGATGCACGATCAATTACACAGAGACGAGAGTTGAATACAACTGCGGCTTTATTACACTAAGATGCGTGGCCTCCCACAGCAGCTGGCGAAATGGCTGCTGTACGGGGAGCACACATATTTATACTCCGCCTACTGGGCGGAGCCAGCAGGCAAGGACTACCCCCGTACCTGTAGTACAGGGCCTTACCATATGTACCCTAATATATACAGCAGTTATCTTGAAAATATTTAATGAAGGAGCCTCAACTCCTTCACTGGGCAGGGAATTCCATAGATTCACAACACTTTGGGTGAAGAAGTTCCTCCTAAACTCAGTCCTAAATCTACTTCCCCTTATTTTGAGGCTATGCCCCCTAGTTCTGCTGTCACCCGCCAGTGGAAACAACCTGCCCGCATCTATCCTATCTATTCCCTTCATAATTTTAAATGTTTCTATAAGATCCCCCCGCATCCTTCTAAATTCCAACGAGTACAGTCCCAGTCTACTCAACCTTTCCTCGTAATCCAACCCCTTCAGCTCTGGGATTAACCTAGTGAATCTCCTCTGCACACCCTCCAGCGCCAGTACGTCCTTTCTCGGGTAAGGAGACCAAAACTGAACACAATACTCCAGGTGTGGCCGCACTAACACCTTATACAATTGCAACATAACCTCCCTAGTCTTAAACTCCATCCCTCTAGCGATGAAGGACAAAATTCCATTCGCCTTCTTAATCACCTGTTGCACCTGTAAACCAACTTTTTGCGACTCATGCACTAGCACACCCAGGTCTCTCTGCACAGCGGCATGTTTTAGTATTTTATCATTTAAACCTGATCATTGTTGGGCAGCACGGTAGCATTGTGGATAGCACAATCGCTTCACCGCTCCAGGGTGCCGGGTTCGATTCTGGCTTGGATCACTGTCTGTGCGGAGTCTGCACATCCTCCCCGTGTGTGCGTGGGTTTCCTCCGGGTGCTCCGGTTTCCTCCCACAGTCCAAAGATGTGTGGGTTAGGTGGATTGGCCGTGCTAAATTGCCCTTAGTGTCCAAAATTGCCCTTAGTGTTGGGTGGGGTTACTGGGTTATGGGGATAAGGTGGAGGTGTTGACCTTGGATAGGGTGCTCTTTCCAGGAGCCGGTGCAGACTCGATGGGCCGAATGGCCTCCTTCTGCACTGTAAATTCTATGTAAAAATTCTATGTAATTGTATCACTGCTGAATGCCATCACTGTCTATCCTTCAGGCAGACACAAGGTTCAACTCTCCGGAAGAATCAAACCCTTACGCAGGATATCGCTGGTCTTCCCTCACAAGTGACAAGGTCAGAATTTTCACTTTAGTGCAGCTGTTTAGCAGTGGGCAGTGAAACAGCCAGCAGAGGCAGGATTGCCTTGGTATAGGGGATGCTTTCTAATAGACACAGATTGGGACAGGCTCGATACAATTGGTCAGGTCTCGCTGGGTAAAAATAACCAGTGACGCACGCTGTTAGTAATGCACAAATCAACCAGGAAATTCAGGGAATTAAGGGACTGGTAAACACCACTAGTGGTATATTGTATGTATTACGGCACTGCCCGTGTATTACAAGTACTACGGTAAATCCCTGCCTGCTGGCTCCTCCCAGTAGGCGGAGTATAAAAGTGTGCGCTCTCCTGGGTTGCTTCCATTCTGGTTGCAGCTACAGGAGGCACAACGTCTTGTGCAATAAATTGATGTACCGTCAATTACCTGGAGACGAGAATGGCGAAGCAATCGAGGCTTTATTGCACGGGCAATGCCGTAATACATACAATATATCACTAGTGGCGTTTACCACAGGGACACAGAAACAGAGAATAGGAGTAGGCGGAGGCCATTTGGCCCTTTGAGCCTGCTCCCCCATTCAGTAATAATTTATGTGTCACAAGTAGGCTAACATTAACACTGCAATGAAGTTACTGTGCAAATCCCCATTATTAATATCATGGCTGATCATCCAGCTCAATAGCCTGATCCTACCTTCCCTCCCTCCATCGATCCCAAGTGCTATATCTTTTTAAAAATAAATTTAGAGTACCCAATTCTTTTTTTTCTCCAATTAAGGGGCAATTTACCGTGGCCAATCCACCTACCCTGCACATCTCTGGGTTGTGGGGGCGAGACCCACGCAGACACGGGGAGAATGTGCAAACTCCACACGGACGGTGACCCGGGGCTGGGATTGAACCCGGGTCCTCGGCGCCATGAGGCAGCAGTGCTAACCACTGCGCCACCGTGCTGCCCAGATAAGTACCTTTTCAGCGGAGAATTCCGTGGCACAGTGGGTCACATCCCTAACTCTGGGTCAGAAGATTTGGGTTCAGGTTAAGTCCCAATTCAGTCTCAATTCTGGCCAATGAAGATGGGTCCTGGAAGTGACCGAGCAGGTAGATTAGGTGCCTTGGAGGTAAGAGTTTCCTGGTCAGTCAGACTGCCAAAGGCAACGGCAAATCACGGCAGTAATTTGCCGAGGATAATCCTGGACCAGTCCAACGGAAGTCCTTTTTTTAAAAAAATTTAGAGTACCCAATTCATTTTTTTCCAGTTAAGGGACAATTTAGCACGGCCAATCCACCGGGACAGAGACCCAGAGCCGGGATCGAACCTGGGACCTCGGCGCCGTGAGGCAGCAGTGCTAACCAATGGAAGCCCCTGACCAACAACATCCTCTTAGGACATGCGGCAATTGTCAATGATCACCAGATAACCTCGCTCGGCCAGAAAAAGGAAGAGTTTAAACTGCCCAATCACATTCTTCGGGTAGTTAGTTGTTGTTATAAACTGTTTCAAATGTCAAAACTTTTTACTTCTTCTTTTCATCCTTTTTCTTTCTCTCTCTTAATCCAAACCTTCTCTCTAATTCTCACTCAGTACCTGATTTGATTCCAATTTGCCCAATTTATCCTGTTTTGTTCTCAATCCTTAACAGTAAGAAGTCTTACAACACCAGGTTAAAGTCCAACAGGTTTGTTTCAAACACGAGCTTTCGGAGCGCAGCTGCGCTCCGAAAGCTCGTGTTTGAAACAAACCTGTTGGACTTTAACCTGGTGTTGTAAGACTTCTTACTGTGCTCACCCCAGTCCAACGCCGGCATCTCCACATCATCAATCCTTAACAGTCATTGGTTGAGGAAATAGTCTGCTCGCAGTCCCTTCATGCGTCTAACCAATGGGCTCGCTGTTTTAGTAAGCTCCGGCCCAATGACGTTCAGGGGAGAGTCGGGGAGATTAGAACAGTACAGCACAGAACAGGCCCTTCGGCCCTCGATGTTGTGCCGAGCATTGATCACCCTACTCAAGTCAACGTATCCACCCTATACCCGTAACCCAACAACCCCCATTAACCTTATTTTTTTGGACACTAAGGGCAATTTAGCCTGGCCAATCCACCTAACCCGCACATCTTTGGACTGTGGGAGGAAACCGGAGCACCCGGAGGAAACCCACGCACACACGGGGAGGACGTGCAGACCCCGCACAGACAGTGACCCCAGCCGGGAATCGAACCTGGGACCCTGGAGCTGTGAAGCATTTATGCTAACCACCATGCTACCATGCTGCCCCATGTTGGCGTGTTGGCGATGTCACTGGGCTAGTTAGTAATCTAGAGGCCCAGGCTAACGCTGTGCGGACCTGGGTTCAAATCCCACCCCGGCAGCTGGAGGAATTTAGATTCAGTTAATAAATCCGGAGTTAATAGCTGGTTTCAGATGATCTAAGCATCAATGGTTCGCTAATGTCCTTTAAGGAAGGAAATCAGCCGGCCTTACCCGGTCTGGCATTCGCTTGACACCAGACCCACAGCGATGCGGTTGACTCTTATAACCACCCCCCCTGGTCCGGCCTAGTTGAAATGGTCTCAGTTCAAAGGTTGTTTGGGATGGGCAACAAATGTTGGCCTTAACCGCGACGCCCACATCTCAGGGAATTATAAAGAAAAATAAACGTTCTTCTAGTGCTGAACGTTGTGGCAAAGGCAGGACTCTGGGGTCAGAACGACCTGCAGCCCGTAATCTGAGGCTCCATTGGCTGAGGCCTTATTCTGGGAGCACCAGTTTAGAAAATCTGCCACCTGGTGGACTTGATGGATTTAATCACCTTGGAGCGACCTTTATCCTTCTGGGCTGTCATCGTCAGACACAGGGCGCGATTCTCCCAACGGGAGACTGAGTGCCGACGCTCCCGGAGTGAAACCCGGAGTGTTTCACTCCGGCGTCGGAGGCCGCTCCTCGCACCCTATTCTCCCCCCCCCCCCAGGGGGCTAGGAGCGGCGGTTCGTGAATCCTGAGCACCCGGCCTTGACACTTGCGTCAAGGGGGCGCGCCGGGAATGACGCGGCCGGCGGCGCCGAAGTGACGTCAGCCGCGCATGCGCAGGTTGGCCGGCTCCAATCCGCGCCTGCGCGGTTGCCGTCTTTCCCTCCGCTGCTCCCGCAAGACATGGCGGCTTCGTCTTGCGGGTCGGCGGAGGGAAAAGAGTGCGTCGTTTACAGACGCCGGCCCGGTGATTGGTGGGCGCCGCCCGTGGTGCTCGATCCTCCCTCCGTCCCCCCCCCCCCCCCCCCCCCCCCCACAGGCCCCACACTCACCTGTCGCACTCTGTTCACGCCGGCAGCCACCAGGTATGGTTGGCGTCGGCGTGAACCGGTCGGGTTCGGCAGCTCAGCCCATGAAACGGCGAGCGGCGATTCTCCGAGCGGCGTGTCGGAAAACGCGACACGCCATTTTTAGGGGGGTGGGAGAATCGCGGGGGGTACCAGGGCGGCGTGGCGTGATTCGCCCGGCCCTCCCACGATTCTCCCACCCGGCGTGGGGAGCGGAGTATCGCGCCCTGTGTGCAGAGCAAGGAGACTACTCTCTCATCTCTCTCTCTCCCTCGCTCTCTCTCTCCATCATGCTCTCCCCTTTTCACTTCTCTCTGTCTCTCCCTCGCTCTCTCTCTCCATCATGGTCTCCCCTTTTCTCTTCTCTCTATCTCTCCCTCGCTCTCTCTCTCTCTCCATCATGCTCTCCCTTGTTCTCTTTCTCTCTCTCTCTCTCCCTCATGCTCACTCTCTCTCGCTCTTTCTCTCTCACTCTTTCTACTTCTCTTGGCTCTCTCTCTCTTTTCGCACTCCCTCTCGCTCTCTCTCTTTTTTACTCTCTCTCGCTCTATCTCTCCCTCTTTCTGTGCTAAACCTAGCATAGGGCTAAATCGCTGGCTTTTAAAGCAGACCAAGGCAGGCCAGCAGCACGGGTCGATTCCCGTACCGGCCTCCCCGAACAGGCGCCGGAATGTGGCGACTAGGGGCTTTTCACAGTAACTTCATTTGAAGCCTACTCGTGACAATAAGTGATTTTCATTTTCATTTTTCTCTCTTTCTCTTCACTCTCTCTTTCTCTAACTCTGTTTTCTCTCTTTCTCTCATTCACTCTCTCTTTCTCTCCCTCCCTCTCCCTCCCACTCTCTCTCTCGCTCCCTCTCTCTCTCTCTCTCTCTCTCTCTCCCCCCCCCCCCCACTCTCTCTCTCGCTCCCTCTTTCTCTCCCTCCCTCTCCTTCCCCCTCTTTCTCTCTCCCTCTCTCTCCCCTCCCCACTCTCTCTCGCTCCCTCTTTCTCTCCCTCCCTCTCCTTCCCCCTCTTTCTCTCTCCCTCTCTCTCCCCTCCCCACTCTCTCTCTCGCTCCCTCTCTCTCTCTTTCTCTCTCTCTCTCTCTTCCCCCTCCCACTCTCTCGCTCCCTCTGTCTGTCTCCCTCTCTGCCTCAGTATGTAACCACCTCCCTGTCAGAGCGTTGGCCCGTGCCATAGGAAAGACAAGGAGGCAGGCCCCGAGAATTACTCCAGCCTCCAGGGTGAATTGGACGCACGCTGTCGATTGGTGTTGTTCTGCACCGTGCTCCAGCCATTTGGCCAACCCATCCTTGCCGGGAAAACGTTCGGAAGGAAATCAGCGACAACATTTCCAGTATTGCTGAAAAGAGACATGTTGCTGAAGCTTTTCCTCTTGCACTCATCAGAACAATCACAAGAATGCCAATACCAAAACAACTGATGCGACATGAGAAGAGAGTGCTGATTGGTTGGCAAGTGCACTACTGATTGGTAGAGGCTTTGCCACGGAGCGTGCACCAGTTAATTATGACTGACAGTTAACTGCCAAGCATTCTTTGAAAATGTAAACTGGCAGCTTGACTCTGATTGCCCCCCCACCCCCACCCCACCCCCGGGTCAATCCCTGTCCAGAGCTCCTGCTTCTCTCCAATTGCCTGGTACCCCAACTCTCCTTCCCTACCCTCTTCCCACACCCTGGCTTCAGTGTTGCCGATCCTTTGCCCTCTACTGCTGACTCTGTTTCCCTCCCCAGCCATGCCACCTGACCCGCAGAACATTTCCAGAATGTTCTCCACTTCTGCCTTAAAAACACTTCTTTGCTTCCTGTTTCATTGCAGACTGGCAGAGCGTTCTCAAACAGAACCTCCTCGAACTCACAGAACAGAGATGTCCATCTACAAACAAACAACAGGCACAATATGGTACGGGTACTTCTGTTTCGCCCCGTGGGATGTGGGTGGCTCTGGCGAAACAGCCTCAGAGAGAATCAGCAGCCGGTTTGTTGCTGCATCAGCTTTCATTTGTCATTCGCTTCGGGGGGGGGGGGGGGGGGGGGGGGGAGGGGGCAGTGCGGCGGTACAGTTAATGGCGCCGCTGCCTCACAGCTCCAGGGACCCCGGCTTGAATCCGGCCTTGGGTCACTGTCTGTGCGGAGTCTGCACGTCCTCCCCGTGTCTGCGTGGGTTTCCTCCGGGTGCTCCGGTTTCCTCCCACAGTCCAAAGACGCACTGATTAGGTGGATTGGCCGTGATAGATTGCCCCTTAGTGTCCAAAGATGTGCAGGTTGGGTGGATTGGCCGTGCTAAATTGCCCCTTAGTGTCCAAAGATGTGCGGGTTGGGTTATGAGGTTGCGGGGATAGGGCGTGGGCTTGGGTGGATTGCTTCTTCAGAGGGTCGGAACAGACCCGATGGGCTGAAAGGTCTCCTTCTGAAAATATTGTGACGGTTTACAACTTCAAATCAACGCAAGGCTGTAGCGAGACTAGATTAATGAGCCCCCAAAAGATTTTGAACTCCCATTTTGGCAGTGAGAAATGGGCTGCCAATTTGTTCCGAGCCGGTTCTGTGGCTCTATCGAGCATTAGCTTCACCCTTTGGTTCTTGCAGCGCGTTTTGGAGCCTGTGCGTGAATCTGCCGGACTCCCAATCGTGCAGCAGCTTCTAGGTCTGTGTCTGCAGTGATTGTGCACAGCGGACCTCTGCCAATCCTGATCGGAAGCTGTCGGCCTGTTTTCCCTGTTGCAGCTGCTGCTTATTCGTTGGGGGGGGGTTTATGCCCCTGGCCTGGGACGGCTATCCCAAACGGGGCAGTCGGGGGACGATGCCGGCTCCCCTATCCGTGGTGTGTTGTGCGGGATTCCCTGGGATCGAAGATTCCCTGGGTAAGAACGGGTCTCGTTTACAGTGTCAACATTGAGTATCGCGATCACGTCGAGAATGTTCATCGGACGCCCAAAGCGCACTTGCCCAATATGTAGTCACTGGAAGGAGCAAAGTAGTGAAATACAAATAGACATGTTGGTCTCCAAACTTCTTCAAATACTTGTTTTCTTCCTGTCCCAATACAGACAGATGGGGCATTCCCTAACAGTACCTTCTCAAACTCATTGAACAGAGATCTCCATCTACAAACAAGTGATCATTATGATAATGTAAGAGCATTTTTGTATCAGTCCTTGGGAGGTGGGTGAAATTGATGAGACTGCGTTCAGAACATAGTCCAGAAGGAGGCCATTCGGCCCCTCGAGTCAATTAAACACAGCTGATGGTCACCCAACTCCATATACCTGCCGTTGACGCCACATATATCTTAATACCTTTTTTTAAAAAATAATTTTTATTGAAAAATGTTGAATTTATACAACAATAGCGCACCATAGTAAAATACCAAAAATAACAATAATATTAGCAATCATAAACATTCGTCCCCCCCCCCCCCCCCCCCCGGGTTGCTGCTGCTATTGACCAAGTTACCTATCTCTGAGCCAGGAAGTCCAGAAAAGGCTGCCATCGTCTATAGAACCCTTGTATTGATCCTCTCAGGGCAAATTTGACCTTTTCCAATTTTATAAATCCCGCCATGTCACTGATCCAGGTCTCCACACTTGGGGGTCTCGCATCCTTCCACTGTAGCAGAATCCTTCGTCGGGCTACTAGGGACGCAAAGGCCAGGACTGTCAAAAACTATCCAACTCGGGGGCGGCACGGTGCCCGCAGTGGTTGGCACTGCTGCCTCACGGCGCCGGGGACCCGGGTTTGATCCCGTGGAGTTTGCACATTCTCCCCATGTCTGCGCGGGTCTCACCCCCCCCCCCCCTCCCCCCCCCCCCCCCCCCCCCCACCACAACCCGAAGATGTAAAAAATAATTGGACGCTCTAAATTTATTTTTTTAAATCTGTGAATAAATCTGTGAACAGAATGCTACAGACTAACGGCTCTCTGAGGGAAACAGGTTCTCCTAATCTCCGTCTGAAAAGGGAGACCTTATAGTCTTAAACGGCGCCCCCCCCCCCCTTCGTTCCCGTCTCCCCCACAAGTGAAAGCCCCCTCCCCGTATCCACCCTATCAAACCCTCCTCAGGACTGTACCAGCTTCCCCGAACAGGAGCCGGAATGTGGCGACTAGGGGCTTTTCACAGGAACTTCATTCGAAGCCTACTCGTGGCAATAAGTGATTATTATTATATGTTTCAATAAGATCACCTCTCGTGCTTCTAAATTCCAGTGGGAATAGGCCCAAAGTGTCCGACCTTTTCTCATTCGATACGTCCCCCATCCCAGAACGAGACACGTGGACCTTCTCTGAACTGCTTCAAACATAATTATATCCTTTTTCAGATAAAGAGAGCAAACTGTACATAGTATTCCACATGTGGCCTCACCAAGGCCCCTGTACAGCTGCAGTAAAGCCTCTATTGTGAACCTCCCTGTTACAAAGATCAAAGCCTGCGCCGATCACATGTCCTATCTAGGCCAACCATCTGTATCCACCTATGTTCAATGTGGGGCCATTCCAAATCCAAGAAGGGAAACTTGAAATGCTGGTTCTTACGTACTTATTTTTGCAAATTGGAAAAAAATGAGAAGAGATGAAGCCCGGTGAGGAAAGGGGTCAGTTTTGTTGTAAATTATTCAAAAAACAAACTTTAAAATACACAACAGGCAGCAGTATAGAACAACGTTTACAATTAACCATAAGAATGGTCAGTATCCTTAAATTACACCCCCCCCCCCCCCCCCCAATCCAAATCTATCTACTTTCCTAAACACCAAGAGTAGCCCGTCTCCAAAACAACACCCCATAGGTTTTAACACTATGAGCCAAATCCAGAAAATAATTACCACACAGGACCGGTAGCTTTCTTTTGGGAACATTTCTTCTAGTTTAGAGGCAGGTCTTAATGGAAAGCAAAGAGTGGGGATTAATGGGTGTTTCTCTGGTTTGCAATCAGTAGCTAGTGGTGTCCCTCAGGGATCAGTGTTGGGCCCACAATTGTTCACAAGTTACATAGATGATTTGGAGTTGGGGACCATGGGAGATGAGGAAATGGCTGAGGAACTGAACAGGTTTTTGGGGTCGGTCTTCACAGTGGAAGACACAAATAACATGCCAGTGACTGATAGGAATGAGGCTATGACAGGTGAGGACCTTGAGAGGATTGTTATCACCAAGGAGGGAGTGATGGGCAAGCTAATGGGGCTAAAGGTAGACAAGTCTCCTGGCCCTGATGGAATGCATCCCAGAGTGCTAAAAGAGATGGCTAGGGAAATTGCAGATGCACTAGTGATGATTTACCAAAATTCACTAGACACTGGGGTGGTCCGGGCGGATTGGAAATTAGCAAACGTGATGCCACTGTTTAAAAAAGGAGGTAGGCAGAGAGCAGGAAATTATAGGCCAGTGAGCTTAACTTCGGTAGTAGGGAAGATGCTGGAATCTATCATCAAGGAAGAAATAGCGAGGCATCTGGATAGAAATTGTCCCATTGGGCAGACGCAGCATGGGTTCATAAAGAGCAGGTGATGCCTAACTAATTTAGTGGAATTTTTTGAGGACATTACCAGTGCAGTAGATAACGGGGAGCCAATGGATGTGGTATATCTGGATTTCCAGAAAGCCTTTGTCAAGGTGCCACACAAAAGGCTGCTGCATAAGATAAAGATGCATGGCATTAAGGGTAAAGTAGTAGCATGGATAGAGGATTGGTTAATTAATAGAAAGCAAAGAGTTGGGATTAATGGGTGTTTCTCTGGTTGGCAATCAGTAGCCAGTGGTGTCCCTCAGGGATCCGTGTTGGGCCCACAATTGTTCACAATTTACACAGATGATTTGGAGTTGGGGACCAAGGGCAATGTGTCCAAGTTTGCAGACGACACTAAGAGGAGTGGTAAAGCGAAAAGTGCAGAGGATACTGGAAGTCTGCAGAGGGATTTGGATAGGTTAAGTGAATGGGCTAGGATCTGGCAGATGGAATACAATGTTGACAAATGTAAGGTTATCCATTTTGGTAGGAATAACAGCAAACGGGATTATTATTTAAATGATAAAATATTAAAGCATGCTGCTGTGCAGAGAGACCTGGGTGTGCTAGTGCATGAGTCGCAAAAAGTTGGTTCACAGGTGCAACAGGCGATTAAGAAGGCAAATGGAATTTTGTCCTTCATTGCTAGAGGGATGGAGTTTAAGACTAGGGAGGTTATGTTTCAATTGTATAAGGTGTTAGTGCGGCCACACCTGGAGTATTACATAGAACAGTACAGCACAGAACAGGCCCTTCGGCCCTCAATCTTGTGCCGAGCCATGATCACCCTACTCAACCCACGTATCCACCCTATACCCGTAACCCAACAAGCCCCCCCCCCCCCCCCCCAAACCTTACTTTTATTAGGACACTACGGGCAATTTAGCATGGCCAATTCACCTAACCCGCACATCTTTGGACTGTGGGAGGAAACCGGAGCACCCGGAGGAAACCCACGCACACAGGGGGAGGACGTGCAAACTCCACACAGACAGTGACCCAGCCGGGAATCGAACCTGGGACCCTGGAGCTGTGAAGCATTTATGCTAACCACCATGCTACCCTGCTGCCCCTGTGTTCAGTTCTGGTCTCCTTACTTGAGAAAGGACGTACTGGCGCTGGAGGGTGTACAGAGGAGATTCACTAGGTTAATCCCAGAGCTGAAGGGGTTGGATTATGAGGAGAGATTGAGTAGACTGGGACTGTACTCGTTGGAATTTAGAAGGATGAGGGGGGATCTTATAGAAACATATAAAATTATGAAGGGAATAGATAGGATAGATGCGGGCAGGTTGTTTCCACTGGCGGGTGAAAGCAGAACTAGGGGACATAACCTCAAAATAAGGGGAAGTAGATTTAGGACTGAGTTTAGGAGGAACTTCTTCACCCAAAGGGTTGTGAATCTATGGAATTCCTTGCCCAGTGAAGCAGTTGAGGCTCCTTCATTAAATGTTTTTAAGGTAAAGATAGATAGTTTTTTGAAGAATAAAGGGATTAAGGGTTATGGTGTTCGGGCCGGAAAGTGGAGCTGAGTCCACAAAAGATCAGCCATGATCTGATTGAATGGCGGAGCAGGCTCGAGGGGCCAGATGGCCGACTCCTGCTCCTAGTTCTTATGTTCTTTTGGGGTCTGACATAGACAGACTTCTGCTTTCTTTTTTCGCAACCGCCTGATTCTCTAAGAGAATCATCTGGGCGTGGCTACGACCTAGTCCTTAGACTGCTAGTCTGCACTTTGCTGCACAAAGTTGCCCCCCTGCTACTAGGCTAAGTTGCACCTCACAAGTCCTCCGCAGCTAAACCCCTGTCAGTTTCTTTTTTATCCAATGCTGTACTTTCCATTTCTTCATTCCAACTTCCTAACACTTCCCCAATTGTATATTCCTAATCCTGGGAGAAACCGCCTTCGACGCGAAGCAGGGAAGTCCACCTCGGCTGTAACTTAACCAACACCTTCCCCTCCATTCAGCGTGAAATTGTTTCCTCTTTCTCTCGAGTTTTGAACGTCTAGTTTTGCGTCGGGGCTCCATCAGGGGCGACTGCTGACAGTTTCGACCCTAGCACTGAGACCCGTCAGGTCCTGAGGCCCACTCTCCATCCAGAGCATGCTCAGATGCTGCTTGCCCATTGGCCGGCTGGACCGCCTCGCAATGGGCCGCCGGGTGAAGCTGTGAAGTGATGATGTAAATGCACAGGCTGTTCTCCAAACCATTAAACCACCCGCCTGCTTCCTGTCCCATTACAGACAGATCGGGGATTTTCCACTAGAAATTCCTCAACCTTATTGAATAGAGATGTCCATCAGTTGACAAGCGACCACTACGATAAGGTGAGGGCATTTCTGTACCTGTGCTTGGAGTGACAAAGCTGTATTAGAAATATAGCGACAAGAGGGGGCCATTCGGCCCTGTGGATCTGTACTGCCATTCAACCAAATCATAGTTGACCGAACTCCGCACTACCTTTACTCCATATCCCTCAATATCTTTGTAACAAAAAAAATCATCAATCTCTGATTTAAAATGTAACAATTAATCTATCATCTATTGCCATTTGGAACATAGAACATACAGTGCAGAAGGAGGCCATTCGGCCTATCGAGTCTGCACCTATCCCCGTAACCCAATAACCCCTCCTAACCTTTTTGGTCACTAAGGGCAATTTAGCACGGCCAATCCACCTAACCTGCACATCTTTGGACTGTTGGAGGAAACCGGAGCACCCGGAGGAAACCCACGCACACACGGGGAGGACGTGCAGACTCCACACAGACAGTGACCCAGCCGGGAATCGAACCTGGGACCCTGGCACTGTGAAGCCACAGTGATATCCACTTGTGCTGCCGTGCTGCCCGAGTTTGTGGAAGAGTTTCAAATTCCTACCACCCGTTCTGTGTCGACGCGTTTCCTAATTCACTCCGGAATGATATGGTCCTAATTTGTTGAGTCCTCAACCGGTGACGTTAATGGAAAAAGATCATCATCATTTTTCTTAGTGTCACACGTTGGTTTACATTAACACCGCAATGGAGTTACTGTGAAAAGCCCCTCAATTCCTCATCCTTTAGTTACCCCCCAGGCCACCTCTTTGAAGCTCCGTAGTACAAAACTCTGAAGGAGTGGGAATTCTCAGGAGTGGAACGCCAGAGGTTGAATCTCCGGGCTGTGTCCAGACCTGGAACAGAGGGAGACAGTTCCCAGGAACATCGATGCAGGTCAGCGTGTTGGTTTCCTGAGCCCTACCCTTGGCTCCGGCCGTTTTCTGCTGGGAAGGGTTCGAGGCCCACTGTGGCCGTCCACCTTCTGTGAGACGAGAAGCCAATCCCGCTCATTAAGAAAGAGCCTTGTTAGCTTTTTTTTAAAAAAATTTTTAGATTAGCCAATTATTTTTTCCAATTAAGGGGCAATTTAGCGTGGCCAATCCACCTATCCTGCACATTTTTGGGTTGTGGGGGCGAAACCCACACAGACACGGGGAGAATGTGCAAACTCCACACGGACAGTGACCCAGAGCCGGGATCGAACCTGGGACCTCAGCGCCGTGAGGCGGTTGTGCTAACCACTAGGCCACCGTGCTGCCCTAAGAGCCTTGTTAGCTGTTGATTTTTAACATGTCTGTCTTCATGGGATGTGGCCGTCGTTGGCTAGGTCACCGTTTATTGCCCATCCCTAATTTCTCTTGAGAAGGTGCCTTCTCGAACCCGCTGCAGCCCGTGTGGTGTAGGTACACCCACTGTGCTGTTAGGGAGGGAGTTCCAGGATGTTGACCCAGCGACAGTGAAGGAACGGCCGATATATTTCCAAGTCGGGGTGGTGAGTGGCTTGGAGGGGAACCTCCAGGGGGTGGGGTTCCCAGGTATCTGCTGCCCTTGTCCTTCCCGATGGTGGAAGTTGTGGGTTTGGAAGTTGCTGCCGAAGGAGCCTTGGTGGGTTGCTGCAATGCATCTTGTGAATGGGACGCACTGCTGTCGCTGTGTGTCAGTGATGGAGGATGTGGATGTCGAATGTGGTGGATGGGGTGCCAGTCAGGCGGGGCTGCTTTGTTATTGATGGCGTCGAGCTTTTGGAGTGGTGTTGGAGCTGCGCTCATCCAGGCAAGTGGGAGAGTATTCCATCTCGTGCCTTGGGGAGCCAGGAGGTGAGTTACTTACCGCAGGATTCCTGACCCCTGACCTGCTCTGGTCAGCACTGGATTAATCTGGCTCTGCCTGGTCAGTTTCTGGTCAGTGGTAACCCCCAGAATGTTGATAGCAGGGATTCGGCAATGGTGATGTCACTGAATGACAAGGGGGACTGGTTAGATTCTCTCTTGTTGCCGATTTTAACAGTCAACCTCTAGTTCACCGATGCCGCAGATCAGCTGGTAGTTCATAGTGCCAGCACGCCAGGCAGCTTCTCGACCATCCCTGCCTACCCTGGTGTGGGTATAGCCACCCTCTAGAGGGATGTCCTCCCACCTCCTCGCCACCCAGTGACGAGAGGCGATACAGCATGATGCAAAGCATACAGCATTGGGCAGCACAGCGGCTAGCACAGTTACTTCACAGCTCCAGGATCCCAGGTTCGATTCCCGGCTTGGGTCACTGTCTGTGTGGAGTCTGCACGTCCTCCCCGTGTGTGCGTGGGTTTCCCTCCGGGTGCTCCGGTTTCCTCCCACAGTCCCGAAGATGTGCAGGTTAGGTGGATTGGCCATGCTAAATTGCCCCTTGGTGTCCAAAAAGGTTGGGTGGGGTTACTGGGTTACATAGAACAGTACAGCACAGAACAGGCCCTTCGGCCCTCGATGTTGTGCCGAGCAATGATCACCCTACTCAAACCCACGTATCCACCCTATACCCGTAACCCAACAACCCCCCCTTAACCTTACTTTTTAGGACACTACGGGCAATTTAGCATGGCCAATCCACCTAACCCGCACATCTTTGGACTGTGGGAGGAAACCGGAGCACCCGGAGGAAACCCACACACACACGGGGAGGACGTGCAGACTCCACACAGACAGTGACCCAGCCGGGAATCGAACCTGGGACCCTGGAGCTGTGAAGCATTTATGCTAACCACCATGCTACCCTGCTGCCACATTATGGGGATAGGGTGGAGTCGTGGTCTTAAGTAAGGTGCTCTTTCGAAGGGCTGGTGCAGACTCGATGGGCCGAATGGCCTCCTTCTGCACTGTAAATTCGCTGATTCTATAATCAGGATGCTGGGTGGCGTGCTGAGTAATTTGAACATGCTGTTCCCATGATATCAGTGATAGAGTTTCAAGGACCTGAAGCTTCGCGGGGGGGGGGGGGGGGGGGTGGGGGGGGGGGGAGTTTCAGTGAGTTGCTCCAGGTGTGGCTACAGTGACACCATTGGCCACAGCCTGTTGATTCTAGCAGGAAACCGCCTTCAATGCAAACTTGGAAAATGTATCTCACGTGTATGTTAACTTAGCCGACATCTTCAGAAACGCCCTCTTTCTCCAAAGCTTTCTGCTGCTGACCTCTGTGACCGGGCTTCATCAGGGCTATTGCTGAGAATGACCACGGGCCAGATTTTGGGGCCTGCTCTCCATCCAGAACTACTTCAGATGCTGCCCGTCTTTAGCCCTTCTTCGGCCGAGACTTGCAAATGGCCGGCGGAAGAAGCGATGCTGTGGAATGTAAATTACGGGGGCCGCTCTCCAAACCTTTAAAATAGTTCTTTGCTTCCCGTCCCCTTACAGACAGATCGCGGATTCTCAAGCAGACCCTCCCTAAACTCGCTGAACCGAGATGCCTATCTGCCGGCAAGCGACAAGCCCATCAAGGTAGGAGTGGCTGTGCATCGTGTTATGGGCCAGGGTTTAGGGAACCCCAAGGTGAAATGAAAATGAAAATTGCTTATTGTCACGAGTAGGCTTCAATGAAGTTTCTGTGAAAAGCCCCTAGTCGCCACATTCCGGCGCCTGTCCGGGGAGGCTGGTAGGGGAATCGAACCGTGCTGCTGGCCTGCTTGGTCTGCTTTAAAAGCCAGCGATTTAGCTGAGTGAGCTAAACCAGCCCCAGCCCCAGGTGTATCAGGGAGTTCACCTGACCCACAACTTTTAATAGATTGTGGTATGGGGAGCACACGGCCCACTCTACAGGAGTGGTACAGCAGAAATTGAAAAGTAATTTTTAAAGCAAAACAATGTTTATTCTATGACCTCAAGTTAACCTTTTTAAAACATACAGTGATCATCTTAGCAACCATCAATTCACATACAACCCCCAAGGAATACAACACTAAGTAATCCTTTAAGCTTTCATTTTAACATCCATACGACTGAAAATACCTTTTACCAGAAGCCCATCAGGTTAAAGTCACGACTGTTATTAGTTTTAAATCACCAGGATTGATTTACAGTCTTTAGATTACAGAGAGAGATTCATACACCTTCTGGCTGTGACTGCAGCTATCCAGCTCTGAAAACGAAACTAAAACACACCCTGCAGCAAACAGCCTAAAACAAAAGTAAAAAGCTGACAGCTCCACCCCCCTCTCTGACATCACTGCGGTAGTAAACACCCATTTCTTAAAGGTACTCTCACTACAGATATTTATATACACACCCGTTTATAAACACCCATTTCTTAAAGGTACTCTCACATGTCAGTTGTTTCTGGGATGTGAGCGATTCAGGCAGGGTAGCATTAATTGCCCCTCTCTAGTTAAGCTGAGAAAGGTGGTGTTTATTGATCCTCCTTGAACTACTGCAGTCAGTACACCCACAGTGATGCTTGATGGGGAATTTCAATGAGAAGTCTGACAACACCGGGTTAAGGTCCAACAGGTTTGTTTCAAACACGAGCTTTCGGAGCCCAGCTCCTTCATCAGGTGAATCAGGTTTCACCTGATGAAGGAGCTGCGCTCCGAAAGCTAGTGTTTGAAACAAACCTGTTGGACTTTAACCTGGTGTTGCAAGACTTCTTACTGTGCTCACCCCAGTCCAACGCCGGCATCGCCCCATCGGGAATTTCAGGTTTTTGAACGAGATACGACAGAGGATGACGTATCCCCCAAATCAGGACGGTGTGTGACTTGAAGAGGAGCTTTAAGATGATGATTTTCCCTTGGTATTGGAAGATAGATGTTCCATGGCTGGAATGTGTGTGTCGATGTAAACTCTGTAGGTTGCCGCAGTGCATTTTTATAAATAGAGTCACTCTTATGTTTGATTCCAGTAGGATAGAACCAATCTTTTCAGACTTCCATCTTTATTTGCAGAGTTGCATAATGCACGCATGCACCTCCGAACCCAACAATTACAATTTTAGTCTGTGTGTATTTTTAAGGACTCAAGTGAATCACCAGTCAATGCCGATCAATTGCATATAATTCAATGAATAGAGTTCAAAAAGCAAGGAAGACATGCCAAATCTTTATGAATCAGTAAACATGCCAGAACTGGTGTATTATGTCGAAATCTGGGGCCCACACCTTTGGAAGGATGTCAAGTTCTTAGTGAGATTACAGGGGCGAGATACTCTGACCCCCCCCCCACCTCCCCCGCCGGGTCGGAGAATCGCCGGGGTGCGACGTGAATCCCGCCCCAGCTGGCTGCCGAATTCACCGGCACCGGGCTTTTGGGGGGGGGGGGGGGCGGGAATCGCGCCCGCCGGTCGGGGGCCATTGGCAACGGCCCCCCCTGGCAATTCTCCGGCCTGTGATGGGCCGAGTGGCCGCCCGTTTTCGGCCAGTGTCACTGGCGTAAATCACAACAGGTCCTTACCTGGCGGGACCTGGCTCCAGAGGCGGTCTGCAGAGTCCTCAGGGGGGGCACGGGGGGGGATCAGGCCCCCGGGGGTGCCCCCACGGTGTCCTGGCCCACGATCGGGGCCCACCGATCCGCGGGCGGGCCTGTGCCGTGGGGGCACTCTTTCCCTCCACCCCGGCTGCTGTCAACCTCCGCCATGGCTGGCGCAGAGAAGAACCCCCCCCTGCGCATGCGCTGTGATGACGCCAGCACACGCTGACGTTCCCGCGCATGCGGCAACTCGCGCCGGTTGATGGAGGCCCTTCGGCACCAGTTACCGTAGTGCCAAGCCCTTCCGCGCCGACTGGCACAGTGCCAAAAACTCCGGCGCCGGCCTAGCCCCTGAAGTTGCGGAGGATTCCGCACCATTGGGGCAGCCCATGCCAGAGTGGTTCACGCCACTCCGGAGTGTCCCGCCCCGCCGGCTCGCGGAGAATCCCGCCCCATATTAGAACCAGAGTCAGGGGATTGAAGTTACTTGCAAAGACTGGAGGAGCTGGCATTGTTCCCCTTGGGGCAGAGAAAGTTATTGGGAGGCTTAACGACTTCGAGGTGTTCGGAAAGTTGAAGGGTTTTAGTAGAGTGCATAAAGAGGGAATTGGTAAACAGTTAATCTGCCTAACGGAGACATGAATGTGGTTATTTTCAAGGATTTCTCATCCAACGGGATATACCAGAACCAAATATGAAAATGAAATGAAAATCGCTTATTGCCACGAGTAGGCTTCAATGAAGTTACTGTGTAAAGCCCCTAGTCGCCACATTCCGGCGCCTGTCCGGGGAGGCTGGTACGGGAATTGAACCGTGCTGCTGGCCTGCTTGGTCTGCTTTAAAAGCCAGCGATTTAGCCTGGTGAGCTAAACCAGCCCCTGTATTGCATCAAGAATGCAGAGCACCTTAGAATTTGGCGTGTTTGCTCCCTCTGGTTCCATTGTCTTCATTGGGTCAAGGGGTCTGAGCAGTGTCTTGTTCAAGGGAACTGCGTCAACACCTGGAATGAAGAGCTTGTTGTATGAGGAACGGTTGAGGACTCTGGGTCTGTACTCGTTGGAGTTTAGAAGGATGAAGGGGGATGTGATTGAAACTTACAGGATACTGCGAGGCCTGGATAGAGTGGACGTGGAGAGGATGTTTCCACTTGTAGGAGAAACTAGAAGCAGAGGACACCATCTCCGACTAAAGAGACGATCTGTTAAAGCAGAGATGAGGAGGAATTTCTTCAGCCAGAGGGGTGGTGAATCTGTGGAACTCTTTGTGGTCGTCACCACTGTTGTATTTTATTGTATTTATGGGTTTTACGGTAAGGCCCCTGTACTACAGGTACGGGGGTAGATCCCTGCCTGCTGGCTCCGCCCAGTAGGCGGAGTATAAATATGGGTGCTCCCCGTACAGCAGCCATTTCACCAGCTGCTGTAGGAGGCCACCCATCTCTGTGGAATAAAGCCTCGATTACGTTCTACTCTCATCTCGTCGTAATTGATAGTGCATCAATTTATTACGCAGAGATTTTTTTTAGAGATGGACCTTCGCATCAAGCCGGATCGCCTGCAGCTGCATCCTCAAGCAGACAATGCCAAAAAGGACTTCGAACATTGGCTAGCCTGTTTTGAAGCCAACATCGGTTCTGAGCCAGACCCAATCCCAGAAGCACAGAAGCTCCAGATTCTGTACATGCGGCTGAGCTCCAACGTTTTCCCCCTTGTCCGGGGCGCACCGACCTACGCAGAAGCCATGGCGCTACTGAAGGAGAATTACACTCAGCGGACCAACAAGATCTACACCAGGCACCTCCGTCCATGCGGCACCAACTTCCCGGTCAGTCTGTGGAAGGTTTCTGGCGTGCCCTGCTCGCCCTGGTGAGAGACTGTGACTGCCGGGCCGTTTCAGCCACTGAACATTCGAACCTGCTGATGGGAGATGTGTTTGTTACGGGCATAGGGTCTGACTACATCCGCCAGCGCCTCTTAGAAGGGGCCAAGCTTGACCTCGCAGCGACCAAGAAACTAGTGCTCTCGCTCACAGTCGCCTCACACAACGTACAGGCTTATGCCCCCGACCGCACGGACCACCGCCCCGTGCATTGTGGACCCCGCCAGCGGCCGCCCCCAGCCAACCCCAGGCCTGCGCCGTGCGGCAGCCAACCAACCCCGGGGGACCCAAATGCTAATTCTGCGGACAGTCAAAACACCCCCGGCAGCGCTGCCCGGCGCGGAGCGCGCTCTGCAAGGTCTGTGGCAAGAAGGGACATTTCGCTGCAGTGTGCCAGACCCACTCAATTGCCGCTATTGTCCCAGCACCCCCCACATCCAGCCTGTGGGCGCCGCCACCTTCCTCTCCTCAGACCACGTGAGGCCTGTTGGCGCCACCACCGTACCCACCTCAGGACCCCTGCCCTTCAGGCCCCTCATCAGGCCGCTCATCGCCTGCATCCGCCGCCGACCAGCCGCGTCTCGCCTCGGTCACGATCGGCCAGTCTCGATCGCACAACCTCGCGACCACGTCGACAAAGGTGAAGGTCGACGGGCACGAGATCTCCTGCCTGCTGGACTCCGGGAGCACTGAGAGCTTCATCCACCCCGATACGGTAAGGCGCTGCTCCCTCGCGGTACACACCGCTAACCATCTCCCTTGCTCCGGATCCCACTCCGTGGCGATCCGGGGGTACTGCGTCGCCACCCTCACCGTCCAGGGTGTAGTGTTCAGCGGCTTCCGCCTCTATGTCCTCCCTAACCTCTGTGCTGCCCGGCTACCCGGCCTGGACTTCCAATGCAACCTCCAGAGCCTAACCCTGACATTTGGCCCTTACCACCCCTTACTGTTTGCGGCCTCGCGACCCTAAAGGTCGATCTGCCTTCCCTTTTTGGGAAACCTGGATTGCAAACCCGTCGCCACCAGGAGCAGAGGGTACAGTGCCCAGGACAGGAGCTTCATCGGCTCTGAGGTCCAGCGGCTGCTGCGGGAAGGTATTATCGAGGCCAGCAACAGCCCCTGGAGAGCCCAAGTGGTAGTAGTGAGAACCGGGGAGAAAAACAGGATGGTCATTGACTACAATCAGACCATCAATCGGTACACACAGCTCGACGCGTACCCCCTCCCACGCATATCTGATATGGTCAATCAGATTGCACAGTACCGGGTCTTCTCGACAGTGAACCTGAAATCTGCCTACCACCAGCTCCCCATTCGCAAGGCGGACCGCCCCTACTCCGCGTTTGAAGCGGACGGCCGCCTTTACCACTTCCTTAGGGTTCCCTTCGGCGTCACTAACGGGGTCTCGGTCTTCCAATGAGAGATGGACCGAATGGCTGACTGGTACGGACTGCGGGCCACCTTCCCGTACCTGGATAACGTCACCATCTGCGGCCACGACCAGCAGGACCACGATGCTAACCTTTCCAAATTCCTCCACACTGCCCAACTCCTCAACCTAACCTACAACAAGGAGAAGTGCGTGTTCAGCACAAACCGATTAGCGATCCTCAGCTATGGTTCAAAACGGAGTCCTAGAGCCCGACCCCGATCGCAGGCGTCCCCTCATGGAACTCCCACTCCCCCACGGCCCTCAAACGATGCCTGGGCTTCTTCTCGTACTACGGCCAGTGGGTCCCTAACTATGTGGACAAGGCCCGCCCACTCATCCACTCCATCGTTTTCCCACTGACGGCCGAGGCTCACCAGGCCTTCGACCGTATCAAGGCCGACATCGCCAAGGCCGCAATGCACGCGGTCGACGAGACCCTCCCCTTTCAAGTCGAGAGCGATGCATCAGACGTCACTCTGGCTGCCACCCTCAACCAGGCGGACAGACCCGTGGCATTCTTCTCCCGCACCCTCCATGCCTCCGAACTTCGGCACTCCTCCGTCAAAAAGGAGGCCCAAGCCATCGTAGAAGCCGTGCGACATTGGAGGCATTACCTGGCCCGCAGGAGATTCACTCTCCTCACTGACCAATGGTCGGTTGCCTTCATGTTCAATAACACACAGCGGGGTAAGATAAAAACGATAAAGTCTTGAGGCGAGATTTTGTATCGCCCGGGTAAGCTCAACGAACCCCCCGCTGCCCTGGCCCGAGGTACATGTGCCAGCGCACAGGTGGACCGACTCCGCACCCTGCACGACGATCTCTGTCACCCAGGAGTCACCCGTTTTTACCGTTTCATCAAGGCCTGCAATCTGCCCTACTCCATTGAGGAAGTCAGGGCTATCACCAGAGACTGCCAGGTCTGTGCGGAGTGTATACTGACTTGACTGGAGACCTGATACTAGCCTGACCAGACTATCTGACTACCACATGGTGTTTGCACTGGCTGCTAGCACACGGGCTCTGACTGTCTCAGAGGCTGGATCCCGAGAGAGCGGGAAACCTGGTGCCCTCGGGCTTTATAGTGGCCGTGTCCTGTCTGGTGATTGGCTGCTGTGTTCTGTGTGTTCACTGCTCATCCTGTGTGTCAATCACTGCCTGTCTGTGCACCATCATATACCTGTGTGTATATTATGACATCACTGAGTGTCTTTAAGACAGAGACAGATGGGTTGTTGATTAATGAGGGGATCAGGGGTTATGGGGAGGAGGCAGGAGAATGGGGATGAGAAAAATATCAGCCGTGATTGAATGGCGGAGCAGACTCGATGGGCCGAGTGGCCTAATTCTGCTCCTGTGTAATAATAATCTTTATTAGTGTCACAAGTGGGCTTACATTAACACTGCAATGAAGTTACTGTGAAAAGCCCCTAGTCGCCACACTCCGGCGCCTATTCGGGTACACGGAGGGAGAATTCAGAATGTCCAATTCGCTAACACACACATCTTTCTGGACTTGTGGGAGGAAACCGGAGCACCCGGAGGAAACCCAGGCACACACGGGGAGGACGTGCAGACTCCGCACAGACAGTGACCCAAGCCGGGAATCGAACCCGCGACCCTGGAGCTGTGAAGCAACAGTGCTAACCACTGTGCTACCGTGCCGCCCATGGTCTTATGGCCTTGCCTATAGGCTTTGTAAGACCTAGAGCTGTCGGCTGATGCAGCTCATTGACTGTTTCCTGGCTGCTCACTAGTCCTCCTCTCTCGGAGCGCAGACAGACTTGCCTGGTATACAACTGGAAACCCGTTTTTCAGCATCCCCAGACCCCGCTCGGTTAGCGAGAGTGTAAACCTGTACCGTTCCCCGCTTGTCAGACATATATTGGCACAGTAAATACACCACAACCTTCTCAAACATCTCCCAACTATCTGTGTGGATACGGCAATGTCCTGTTGCTACACTGCAAACTTCAAACATTGTAAATGTGTTGGGTTCCTGAATCATTCATAGCAAGGATTTCCAACTAAGGGTAGTTTAACAGCTACTTTAACACTTGTCCCTTGCTGCCACCCCCCGAGTCTCACTCCCACACTCTCCGAGTCTCACTCCCACACTCTCCGAGTCTCACTCCCACACTCCCCGGGTCTCACTCCCACACTCCCCGGGTCTCACTCCCACACTCCCCGGGTCTCACTCCCACACTCCCTGGGTCTCACTCCCACACTCCCCGGGTCTCACTCCCACACTCTCCGGGTCTCACTCCCACACTCCCCGGGTCTCAGTCCCACACTCCCCGGGTCTCAGTCCCACACTCCCCCGGTCTCACTCCCACACTCCCCGGGTCTCACTCCCACACTCCTCGGGTCTCACTCCCACACACCCCGGGTCTCACTCCCACACTCCCCGGGTCTCACTCCCACACTCCCCGGGTCTCACTCCCACACTCCTCGGGTCTCACTCCCACACTCCCCGGGTCTCACTCCCCGGGTCTGACTCCCTCACTCCCCGGGTCCCACTCCCACACTCCCCGGGTCTCACTCCCACACTCCCCGGGTCTCACTCCCACACTCCCCGGGTCTCACTCCCACACTCCCCGGGTCTCACTCCCACACTCCCCGGGTCTCACTCCCCGGGTCTCACTCCCACACTCCCCGGGTCTCACTCCCACACTCCCCAGGTCTCACTCCCACACTCCCCGGGTCTCACTCCCACACTCCCCGGGTCTCACTCCCGCACTCCCCGGGTCTCACTCCCACACTCCCCGGGTCTCACTCCCACACTCCCCGGGTCTCACTCCCACACTCCCCGGGTCTCACTCCCCGGGTCTCACTCCCACACTCCCCGGGTCTCACTCCCACTGTCCCCAGGTCTGACTCCCATACTCCGCGGGGCTCACTCCCACACTCCCCGGGTCTCACTCCCACACTCCCCGGGTCTCACTCCCACACTCCCCGGGTCTCACTCCCACACTCCCCGGGTCTCACTCCCACACTCCCCGGGTCTCACTCCCACACTCCCCGGGTCTCACTCCCAAACTCCCCGGGTCTCACTCCCACACTCCCCGGATCTGGCTCCCACACTCCCCGGGTCTCACTCCCATACTCCCCGGGGCTAAATCCGACACTCCCCGGGTCTCACTCCCACACTCCCCGGGTCTCACTCCCTCACTCCCCGGGTCTCACTCCCATACTCCCCGGGTCTCACTCCCACACTCCCCAAGTCTCACTCCCAAACTCCCCGGGTCTCACTCCCACACTCCCCGGGTCTCACTCCCACACTCCCCGGGGCTAAATCACACACTCCCCGGGTCTCACGCCCACACTCCCCGGGTCTCACTCCCTCACTCCCCGGGTCTCACTCCCACACTCCCCGGGTCTCACTCCCACACTTCCCGGGTCTCACTCCCACACTCCCCGGGTCTCACTCCCACACTCCCCGGGTCTCACTCCCACATTCCCCGGGTCTGACTCCCACACTCCCCCGGGGCTAAATCCCACACTCCCCGGGTCTCACTCCCACGCTCCCCGGGTCTCACTCCCACACTCCCCGGGTCTCACTCCCACACTCCCCGGGTGTCACTCCCACACTCCCCGGGGCTAACTCCCACACTTCCCGGGTCTCCCTCCCACACTCCCCGGGTCACACTCCCACACTCCCCGGGTCTCACTCCCACACTCCCCGGGTCTCACTCCCACACTCCCCGGGTCTCACTCCCTCACTCCCCGGGTCTCACTCCCACACTCCCCGGGTCTCACTCCCACACTCCCCGGGTCTCACTCCCACACTCCCCGGGTCTCACTCCCACACTCCGCGGGTCTGACTGCCACACTCCCCGGGTCTCACTCCCACACTCCCCGGGTCTCACTCCCACACTCCCCGGGTCTCACTCCCACACTCCCCGGGTCTCACTCCCACACTCCCCGGGTCTCACTCCCACACTCCCCGGGTCTCACTCCCACACTCCCCGGGTCTCACTCCCACACTCCCCGGGTCTCACTCCCACACTCCCCGGGTCTCACTCCCGCACTCCCCGGGTCTCACTCCCACACTCCCCGGGTCTCACTCCCACACTCCCCGGGTCTCACTCCCACACTCCCCGGGTCTGACTCCCACACTCCCCGGGTCTCCCTCGCTCCCCGGGTCTCATTCCCATACTCCCCGGGTCTCACTCCCACACTCCCCGGGTCTCACTCCCCGGGTCTCACTCCCACACTCCCCGGGTCTCACTCCCACACTCCCCGGGTCTCACTCCCACACTCCCCGGGGCTAAATCCCACACTCCCCGGCACACTCCCCGGGTCTCACTCCCACACTCCCCGGGTCTCACTCCCACACTCCCCGGGTCTCACTCCCACACTCCCCGGGTCTCACTCCCACACTCCCCGGCACACTCCCCGGGTCTCACTCCCACACTCCCCGGGTCTCACTCCCACACTCCCCGGGTCTCACTCCCACACTCCCCGGGTCTCACTTCCACACTCCCCGGGGCTAAATCCCACACTCCCCGGGTCTCACTCCCACACTCCCCGGGTCTCACTCCCCGGGTCTCACTCCCACACTCCCCGGGGCTAACCCCCATACTCCCCGGGTCTCACTCCCAAACTCTCCGGGTCTCACTCCCACACTCCCCGGGTCTCACTCCCACACTCCCCGTGTCTCCCTCCCACACTCCCCGGGGCTAAATCCCACACTCCCCGGGACTCACTCCCACACTCCCCGGGTCTCACTCCCCGGGTCTCACTCCCACACTCCCCGGGTCTCACTTCCACACTCCCCGGGTCTCACTCCCACACTTCCCGGGTCTCACTCCCACACTCCCCGGGTCTCACTCCCACACTCCCCGGGGCTACATCCCACACTCCCCGGGTCTCACTCCCACACTCCCCGGGTCTCACTCCCCGGGTCTCACTCCCACACTCCCCGGGGCTAACCACCATACTCCCCGGGTCTCACTCCCAAACTCCCCGGGTCTCACTCCCACACTCCCCGGGTCTCACTCCCACACTCCCCGGGGTCTCACTCCCACACTCCCCGGGTCTCACTCCCTCACTCCCCGGGTCTCACTCCCATACTCCCCGGGGCTAACCCCCACGCTCCCCGGGTCTCACTCCCACACTCCCCGGGTCTCACACCCACACTCCCCGGGTCTCACTCCCATACTCCCCAGGTCTCACTCCCACACTCCCCGGGTCTCACACCCCGGATCTCACTCCCAAACTTCCCGGGTCTCACTCCTACACTCCCCGGGTCTCACTCCCACACTCCCCGGGGTCTCACTCCCACACTCCCCGGGTCTCACTCCCACACTCCCCGGGTCTCACTCCCACACTCCCCGGGGCTAACCCCCATACTCCCCGGGTCTCACTCCCACACTCCCCGGGTCTCACTCCCACACTCCCCGGGTCTCACTCCCACACTCCCCGGGGTCTCACTCCCACACTCCCCGGGTCTCACTCCCACACTCCCCGGGTTTCACTCCCACACTCCCCGGGGTCTCACTGCCAAACTCCCCGGGGTCTCACTCCCACACTCCCCGGGTCTCACTCCCCGGGTCTCACTCCCCGGGTCTCACTCCCACACTCCCTGGGTCTCACTCCCTCACTCCCCGTGTCTGACTCCCACACTCCCCGGGTCTCACTCCCACACTCCCTGGGTCTCACTCCCTCACTCCCCGGGTCTGACTCCCACACTCCAAACTGACTCCCACACTCCCCGGGTCTCACTCCCACACTCCCTGGCTCTCACTCCCTCACTCCCCGGGTCTGACTCCCACACTCCCCGGGTCTGACTCCCACACTCCCCGGGTCTCACTCCCTCACTCCCCGGGTCTCACTCCCATACTCCCCGGGTCTCACTCCCACACTCCCCGGGTCTCACTCCCCGGGTCTCACTCCCACACTCCCCGGGTCTGACTCCCACACTCCCCGGGTCTCATTCCCACACTCCCCGGGTCTCACTCCCACACTCCCCGGGGCTAAATCCCACACTCCCCGGGTCTCACTCCCACACTCCCCGGGTCTCACTCCCACATTCCCCGGGTCTCACTCCCACACTCCCCGGGTCTCACTCCCCGGGTCTCACTCCCACACTCCCCGGGTCTCACTCCCACACTCCCCGGGGCTCACTCCCACACACCCCGTGGCTAACTCCCACACTCCCCGGGGCTAAATCCCACACTCCCCGGGTCTCACTCCCACACTCCCCGGGTCTCACTCCCACACTCCCCGGGTCTCACTCCCACACTCCCCGGGTCTCACTCCCACACTTCCCGGGTCTCACTCCCACACTCCCCGGGTCCCACTCCCACACTCCCCGGGTCTCACTCCCACACTCCCCGGGTCTCACTCCCACACTCCCCAGGGCAAATCCCACACTCCCCGGGTCTCACCCACACTCCCCGGGTCTCACTCCCTCACTCCCCGGGACTCACTCCCACACTCCCCGGGTCTCACTCCCCGGGTCTCACTCCCACACTCCCCGGATCTCACTCCCACACTCCCCGGCACACTCCCCGGGTCTCACTCCCACACTCCCCGGGTCTCACTCCCACACTCCCCGGGTCTCACTCCCACACTCCCCGGGTCTCACTCCCACACTCCCCGGGTCTCACTCCCACACTCCCCGGGGCTAAATCCCACACTCCCCGGGTCTCACACCCACAATCTCCGGGTCTCACTCCCATACTTCCCAGGTCTCACTCCCACACTCCCCGGGTCTCACTCCCACACTCCCCGGGTCTCACTCCCACACTCCCCGGGTTTCACTCCCACACTCCCCGGGTTTCACTCCCACACTCCCCGGGGTCTCACTCCCAAACTCCCCGGGTCTCACTCCCACACTCCCCGGGTCTCACTCCCCGGGTCTCACTCCCCGTGTCTCACTCCCCGGGTCTCACTCCCACACTCCCTGGGTCTCACTCCCTCACTCCCCGTGTCTGACTCCCACACTCCCCGGGTCTCACTCCCACACTCCCTGGGTCTCACTCCCTCACTCCCCGGGTCTGACTCCCACACTCCCCGGGTCTGACTCCCACACTCCCCGGGTCTCACTCCCACACTCCCTGGGTCTCACTCCCTCACTCCCCGGGTCTGACTCCCACACTCCCCGGGTCTGACTCCCACACTCCCCGGGTCTCACTCCCTCACTCCCCGGGTCTCACTCCCATACTCCCCGGGTCTCACTCCCACACTCCCCGGGTCTCACTCCCACACTCCCCGGGTCTGACTCCCACACTCCCCGGGTCTCATTCCCACACTCCCCGGGTCTCACTCCCACACTCCCCGGGGCTAAATCCCACGCTCCCCGGGTCTCACTCCCACACTCCCCGGGTCTGACTCCCACACTCCCCGGGTCTCACTCCCACACTCCCCGGGGCTAAATCCCACACTCCCCGGGTCTCACTCCCACACTCCCCGGGTCTCACTCCCACACTCCCCGGGTCTCACTCCCACACTTCCCGGGTCTCACTCCCACACTCCCCGGGTCTCACTCCCACACTCCCCGGGTCTCACTCCCACACTCCTCGGGTCTCACTCCCACACTCCCCGGGTCTCACTCCCACACTCCCCAGGGCTAAATCCCACACTCGCCGGGTCTCACCCACACTCCCCGGGTCTCACTCCCACACTCCCCGGGTCTCACTCCCACACTCCCCGGGGCTAAATCCCACACTCCCCGGGTCTCACTCCCACACTCCCCGTGTCTCACTCCCACACTCCCCGGGACTCACTCCCACACTCCCCGGGTCTCACTCCCCGGGTCTCACTCCCACACTCCCCGGATCTCACTCCCACACTCCCCGGGTCTCACTCCCACACTCCCCGGGGCTAAATCCCACACTCCCCGGGGCTCACTCCCACACTCCCCGGGGTCTCACTCCCACACTCCCCGGGGTCTCACTCCCACACTCCCCGGGTCTCACTCCCTCACTCCCCAGGTCTCACTCCCATACTCCCCGGGGCTAACTCCCACACTCCCCGGGTCTCACTCCCACACTCCCCGGGTCTCACACCCACAATCCCCGGGTCTCACTCCCATACTTCCCAGGTCTCACTCCCACACTCCCCGGGTCTCACTCCCACACTCCCCGGGTCTCACTCCCACACTCCCCGGGTTTCACTCCCACACTCCCCGGGTTTCACTCCCACACTCCCCGGGTCTCACTCCCCGGGTCTCACTCCCCGTGTCTCACTCCCCGGGTCTCACTCCCACACTCCCTGGGTCTCACTCCCTCACTCCCCGTGTCTGACTCCCACACTCCCCGGGTCTCACTCCCACACTCCCTGGGTCTCACTCCCTCACTCCCCGGGTCTGACTCCCACACTCCCCGGGTCTGACTCCCACACTCCCCGGGTCTCACTCCCACACTCCCTGGGTCTCACTCCCTCACTCCCCGGGTCTGACTCCCACACTCCCCGGGTCTGACTCCCACACTCCCCGGGTCCCACTCCCTCACTCCCCGGGTCTCACTCCCATACTCCCCGGGTCTCACTCCCACACTCCCCGGGTCTCATTCCCCGGGTCTCACTCCCACACTCCCCGGGTCTGACTCCCACACTCCCCGGGTCTCATTCCCACACTCCCCGGGTCTCACTCCCACACTCCCCGGGGCTAAATCCCACACTCCCCGGGTCTCACTCCCACACTCCCCGGGTCTGACTCCCACACTCCCCGGGTCTCACTCCCACACTCCCCGGGGCTAAATCCCACACTCCCCGGGTCTCACTCCCACACTCCCCGGGTCTCACTCCCACACTCCCCGGGTCTCACTCCCACACTTCCCGGGTCTCACTCCCGCACTCCCCGGGTCTCACTCCCAGACTCCCCGGGTCTCACTCCCACACTCCCCGGGTCTCACTCCCACACTCCCCGGGTCTCACTCCCACACTCCTCGGGTCTCACTCCCACACTCCCCGGGTCTCACTCCCACACTCCCCAGGGCTAAATCCCACACTCCCCGGGTCTCACCCACACTCCCCGGGTCTCACTCCCACACTCCCCGGGTCTCACTCCCACACTCCCCGGGGCTAAATCCCACACTCCCCGGGTCTCACTCCCACACTCCCCGGGTCTCACTCCCACACTCCCCGGGTCTCACTCCCACACTCCCCGGGACTCACTCCCACACTCCCCGGGTCTCACTCCCCGGGTCTCACTCCCACACTCCCCGGATCTCACTCCCACACTCCCCGGGTCTCACTCCCACACTCCCCGGCACACTCCCCGGGTCTCACTCCCACACTCCCCGGGTCTCACTCCCACACTCCCCGGGTCTCACTCCCACACTCCCCGGGTCTCACTCCCACACTCCCCGGGGCTAAATCCCACACTCCCCGGGTCTCACTCCCACACTCCCCGGGTCTCACTCCCCGGGTCTCACTCCCACACTCCCCGGGTCTCACTCCCACACTCCCCGGGTCTCACTCCCACACTCCCCGGGGTCTCACTCCCACACTCCCCGGGTCTCACTCCCTCACTCCCCGGGTCTCACTCCCATACTCCCCGGGGCTAACTCCCACACTCCCCGGGTCTCACTCCCACACTCCCCGGGTCTCACTCCCACACTCCCCGGGGCTAAATCCCACACTCCCCGGGTCTCACTCCCACACTCCCCGTGTCTCACTCCCACACTCCCCGGGACTCACTCCCACACTCCCCGGGTCTCACTCCCCGGGTCTCACTCCCACACTCCCCGGATCTCACTCCCACACTCCCCGGGTCTCACTCCCACACTCCCCGGCACACTCCCCGGGTCTCACTCCCACACTCCCCGGGTCTCACTCCCACACTCCCCGGGTCTCACTCCCACACTCCCCGGGTCTCACTCCCACACTCCCCGGGGCTAAATCCCACACTCCCCGGGTCTCACTCCCACACTCCCCGGGTCTCACTCCCCGGGTCTCACTCCCACACTCCCCGGGTCTCACTCCCACACTCCCCGGGTCTCACTCCCACACTCCCCGGGGTCTCACTCCCACACTCCCCGGGTCTCACTCCCTCACTCCCCGGGTCTCACTCCCATACTCCCCGGGGCTAACTCCCACACTCCCCGGGTCTCACTCCCACACTCCCCGGGTCTCACTCCCACACTCCCCGGGGTCTCACTCCCACACTCCCCGGGTCTCACTCCCACACTCCCCGGGTTTCACTCCCACACTCCCCGGGTTTCACTCCCACACTCCCCGGGGTCTCACTCCCAAACTCCCCGGGGTCTCACTCCCACACTCCCCGGGTCTCACTCCCCGGGTCTCACTCCCCGTGTCTCACTCCCCGGGTCTCACTCCCACACTCCCTGGGTCTCACTCCCTCACTCCTCGGGTCTGACTCCCACACTCCCCGGGTCTGACTCCCACACTCCCCGGGTCTCACTCCCACACTCCCTGGGTCTCACTCCCTCACTCCCCGGGTCTGACTCCCACACTCCCCGGGTCTGACTCCCACATTTCCCGGGTCTCACTCCCTCACTCCCCGGGTCTCACTCCCATACTCCCCGGCTCTCACTCCAACACTCCCCGGGTCTCACTCCCCGGGTCTCACTCCCACACTCCCCGGGTCTGACTCCCACACTCCCCGGGTCTCATTCCCACACTCCCCGGGTCTCACTCCCACACTCCCCGGGGCTAAATCCCACACTCCCCGGGTCTCACTCCCACACTCCCCGGGTCTCACTCCCACACACCCCGTGGCTAACTCCCACACTCCCCGGGGCTAAATCCCACACTCCCCGGGTCTCACTCCCACACTCCCCGGGGCTAAATCCCACACTCCCAGGGTCTCACTCCCACACTCCCCGGGTCTCACTCCCACACTCCCCGGGTCTCACTCCCACACTCCCCGGGTCTCACTCCCACACTCCCCGGGTCCCACTCCCACAATCCCCGGGCCTCACTCCCACACTCCCCGGGTCTCACTCCCCGGGTCTCACTCCCACACTCCCCGGGTCTCACTCCCCGTGTCTCACTCCCCGGGTCTCACTCCCACACTCCCTGGGTCTCACTCCCTCACTCCCCGGGTCTGACTCCCACACTCCCCGGGTCTGACTCCCACACTCCCCGGGTCTCACTCCCACACTCCCTGGGTCTCACTCCCTCACTCCCCGGGTCTGACTCCCACACTCCCCGGGTCTGACTCCCACACTCCCCGGGTCTCACTCCCTCACTCCCCGGGTCTCACTCCCATATTCCCCGGGTCTCACTCCCACACTCCCCGGGTCTCACTCCCCGGGTCTCACTCCCACACTCCCCGGGTCTGACTCCCACACTCCCCGGGTCTCATTCCCACACTCCCCGGGTCTCACTCCCACACTCCCCGGGGCTAAATCCCACACTCCCCGGGTCTCACTCCCACACTCCCCGGGTCTCACTCCCACACACCCCGTGGCTAACTCCCACACTCCCCGGGGCTAAATCCCACACTCCCCGGGTCTCACTCCCACACTCCCCGGGGCTAAATCCCACACTCCCCGGGTCTCACTCCCACACTCCCCGGGTCTCACTCCCACACTCCCCGGGTCTCACTCCCACACTCCCCGGGTCTCACTCCCACACTCCCCGGGTCCCACTTCCACACTCCTCGGGTCTCACTCCCACACTCCCGGGGCTCACTCCCACACTCCCCGGGTCCCACTCCCACACTCCCCGGGTCCCACTCCCACACTCCCCGGGTCTCACTCCCCGGGTCTCACTCCCACACTCCCCGGGTCCCACTCCCACCCTCCCCGGGGCTAAATCCCACACTCCCCGTGTCTCACTCCCACACTCCCCGGGGCTAAATCCCACACTCCCCGGGTCTCACTCCCACACTCCCGGGGTCTCACTCCCACACTCCCCGGGTCTCACTCCCACACTCCCCGGGCCTCACTCCCACACTCCCCGTGTCTCACTCCCACACTCCCCGGGGCTAAATCCCACACTCCCCGGGTCTCACTCCCACACTCCCGGGGTCTCACTCCCACACTCCCCGGGTCTCACTCCCACACTCCCCGGGTCCCACTCCCACACTCCCCGGGTCTCACTCCCACACTCCCCGTGTCTCACTCCCACACTCCCCGGGTCTCACTCCCACACTCCCCGGGGCTAAATCCCACACTCCCCGGGTCTCACTCCCACACTCCCTGGGTCTTACTCCCACACTCCCCGGATCTCACTCCCACACTCCCCGGGTCTCACTCCCACACTCCCCGGCACACTCCCCGGGTCCCACTCCCACACTCCCCGGGTCACACTCCCACACTCCCCGGGGCTAAATCCCACACTCCCCGGGTCTCACTCCCACACTCCCCGGGTCTCACTCCCACACTCCCTGGGGCTAAATCCCACACTCCCCGGGTCTCACCCACACTCCCCGGGTCTCACTCCCACACTCCCCGGGTCCCACTCCCACACTCCCCGGGTCTCACTCCCACACTCCCCGTGTCTCACTCCCACACTCCCCGGGGCTAAATCCCACACTCCCCGGGTCTCACTCCCACACTCCCGGGGTCTCACTCCCCGGGTCTCACTCCCACACTCCCCGGATCTCACTCCCACACTCCCCGGGTCTCACTCCCACACTCCCCGGCACACTCCCCGGGTCTCACTCCCACACTCCCCGGGTCTCACTCCCACCCTCCCCGGGTCTCACTCCCACACTCCCCGGGTCTCACTCCCACACTCCCTGGGTCTCACTCCCACACTCCCCGGGTCTCACTCCCACACTCTCCGGGTCTCACTCCCACACTCCCCGGGTCTCAGTCCCACACTCCCCCGGTCTCACTCCCACACTCCCCGGGTCCCACTCCCACACTCCCCGGGTCTCACTCCCACACTCCCCGTGTCTCACTCCCACACTCCCCGGGGCTAAATCCCACACTCCCCGGGTCTCACTCCCACACTCCCGGGGTCTCACTCCCCGGGTCTCACTCCCACACTCCCCGGATCTCACTCCCACACTCCCCGGGTCTCACTCCCACACTCCCCGGTACACTCCCCGGGTCTCACTCCCACACTCCCCGGGTCTCACTCCCACCCTCCCCGGGTCTCACTCCCACACTCCCCGGGTCTCACTCCCACACTCCCCGGGGCTAAATCCCACACTCCCCGGGTCTCACTCCCACACTCCCCGGGTCTCACTCCCCGGGTCTCACTCCCACACTCCCCGGGGCTAACCCCCATACTCCCCGGGTCTCACTCCCAAACTCCCCGGGTCTCACTCCCACACTCCCCGGATCTCACTCCCACACTCCCCGGGGTCTCACTCCCACACTCCCCGGGTCTCACTCCCAAACTCCCCGGGTCTCACTCCCACACTCCCCGGGTCTCACCCACACTCCCCGGGTCTCACTCCCACACTCCCCGGGTTTCACTCCCACACTCCCCGGGGTCTCACTCCCAAACTCCCCGGTGTCTCACTCCCACACTCCCCGGGTCTCACTCCCTCACTTCCCCGGGTCTCACTCCCATACTCCCCGGGGCTAACTCCCACACTCCCCGGGTCTCACTCACACACTCCCCGGGTCTCACACCCACAATCCCCGGGTCTCACTCCCATACTTCCCAGGTCTCACTCCCACACTCCCCGGGTCTCACACCCCGGATCTCACTCCCAAACTCCCCGGGTCTCACTCCCACACTCCCCGGGTCTCACTCCCACACTCCCCGGGGTCTCACTCCCACACTCCCCGGGTCTCACTCCCACACTCCCCGGGTCTCACTCCCACACTCTCCGGGTCTCACTCCCACACTCCCCGGGGTCACTCCCACACTCCCCGGGTCTCACTCCCACACTCCCCGGGTTTCACTCCCACACTCCCCGGGGTCTCACTCCCAAACTCCCCGGGGTCTCACTCCCACACTCCCCGGGTCTCACTCCCCGGGTCTCACTCCCCGTGTCTCACTCCCCGGGTCTCACTCCCACACTCCCTGGGTCTCACTCCCTCACTCCCCGGGTCTGACTCCCACACTCCCCGGGTCTCACTCCCACACTCCCCGGGTCTCACTCCCACACTCCCTGGGTCTCACTCCCTCACTCCCCGGGTCTCACTCCCACACTCCCCGGGGCTAACCCCCATACTCCCCGGGTCTCACTCCCACACTCCCCGGGTCTCACTCCCCGGGTCTCACTCCCACACTCCCCGGGTCTGACTCCCACACTCCCCGGGTCTCACTCCCACACTCCCCGGGGCTAAATCCCACACTCCCCGGGTCTCACTCCCACACTCCCCGGGTCTCACTCCCACACACCCCGTGGCTAACTCCCACACTCCCCGGGGCTAAATCCCACACTCCCCGGGTCTCACTCCCACACTCCCCGGGGCTAAATCCCACACTCCCCGGGTCTCACTCCCACACTCCCCGGGTCTCACTCCCACACTCCCCGTGTCCCACTCCCACACTCCCCGGGTCCCACTCCCACACTCCCCGGGTCTCACTCCCCGGGTCTCACTCCCACACTCCCCGGGTCCCACTCCCACCCTCCCCGGGGCTAAATCCCACACTCCCCGTGTCTCACTCCCACACTCCCCGGGGCTAAATCCCACACTCCCCGGGTCTCACTCCCACACTCCCGGGGTCTCACTCCCACACTCCCCGGGTCTCACTCCCACACTCCCCGGGCCTCACTCCCACACTCCCCGTGTCTCACTCCCACACTCCCCGGGGCTAAATCCCACACTCCCCGGGTCTCACTCCCACACTCCCGGGGTCTCACTCCCACACTCCCGGGGTCTCACTCCCACACTCCCCGGGTCCCACTCCCACACTCCCCGGGTCCCACTCCCACACTCCCCGGGTCTCACTCCCACACTCCCCGTGTCTCACTCCCACACTCCCCGGGTCTCACTCCCACACTCCCCGGGGCTAAATCCCACACTCCCCGGGTCTCACTCCCACACTCCCTGGGTCTCACTCCCACACTCCCCGGATCTCACTCCCACACTCCCCGGGTCTCACTCCCACACTCCCCGGCACACTCCCCGGGTCCCACTCCCACACTCCCCGGGTCTCACTCCCACACTCCCCGGGGCTAAATCCCACACTCCCCGGGTCTCACTCCCACACTCCCCGGGTCTCACTCCCACACTCCCTGGGGCTAAATCCCACACTCCCCGGGTCTCACCCACACTCCCCGGGTCTCACTCCCACACTCCCCGGGTCCCACTCCCACACTCCCCGGGTCTCACTCCCACACTCCCCGTGTCTCACTCCCACACTCCCCGGGGCTAAATCCCACACTCCCCGGGTCTCACTCCCACACTCCCGGGGTCTCACTCCCCGGGTCTCACTCCCACACTCCCCGGATCTCACTCCCACACTCCCCGGGTCTCACTCCCACACTCCCCGGCACACTCCCCGGGTCTCACTCCCACACTCCCCGGGTCTCACTCCCTCCCTCCCCGGGTCTCACTCCCACACTCCCCGGGTCTCACTCCCACACTCCCCGGGGCTAAATCCCACACTCCCCGGGTCTCACTCCCACACTCCCCGGGTCTCACTCCCCGGGTCTCACTCCCACACTCCCCGGGGCTAACCCCCATACTCCCCGGGTCTCACTCCCAAACTCCCCGGGTCTCACTCCCACACTCCCCGGGTCTCACTCCCACACTCCCCGGGGTCTCACTCCCACACTCCCCGGGTCTCACTCCCAAACTCCCCGGGTCTCACTCCCACACTCCCCGGGTCTCACTCCCACACTCCCCGGGTCTCACTCCCACACTCCCCGGGTTTCACTCCCACACTCCCCGGGGTCTCACTCCCAAACTCCCCGGTGTCTCACTCCCACACTCCCCGGGTCTCACTCCCTCACTCCCCGGGTCTCACTCCCACACTCCCCGGGGCTAACTCCCACACTCCCCGGGTCTCACTCCCACACTCCCCGGGTCTCACACCCACAATCCCCGGGTCTCACTCCCATACTTCCCAGGTCTCACTCCCACACTCCCCGGGTCTCACACCCCGGATCTCACTCCCAAACTCCCCGGGTCTCACTCCCACACTCCCCGGGTCTCACTCCCACACTCCCCGGGGTCTCACTCCCACACTCCCCGGGTCTCACTCCCACACTCCCCGGGTCTCACTCCCACACTCCCCGGGTCTCACTCCCACACTCTCCGGGTCTCACTCCCACACTCCCCGGGGTCACTCCCACACTCCCCGGGTCTCACTCCCACACTCCCCGGGTTTCACTCCCACACTCCCCGGGGTCTCACTCCCAAACTCCCCGGGGTCTCACTCCCAGACTCCCCGGGTCTCACTCCCCGGGTCTCACTCCCCGTGTCTCACTCCCCGGGTCTCACTCCCACACTCCCTGGGTCTCACTCCCTCACTCCCCGGGTCTGACTCCCACACTCCCCGGGTCTCACTCCCACACTCCCCGGGTCTCACTCCCACACTCCCCGGGTCTCACTCCCACACTCCCCGGGTCTCACTCCCACACTCCCCGGGTCTCACTCCCTCACTCCCCGGGTCTGACTCCCACACTCCCCGGGTCTGACTCCCACACTCCCCGGGTCTGACTCCCACACTCCCCGGGTCTCACTCCCACACTCCCCGGGTCTCACTCCCACACTCCCCGGGTCTCACTCCCACACTCCCCGGGTCTGACTCCCACACTCCCCGTGGCTACCTCCTGCCACATGACCGCTTTTGAAGCCATGTGATCACGTGACCACTCGGTCTGCACCATGTGACACCTTTATCGCAGCAACCTGCAGATCGCTCCGTGCATTCACAGGCATCCACTCCAAACTCTCCCTTGCATTGCCTCTCTTGTTAGATCCCACCTATTTCTGAGGAGGTCTGTACTCTGAGGCGGTCTCTCTCAGTCCTCTGCGTCCCTTGTTTTTTGCCCTCCTAAACCTGGTTGTGCCTTTTTCTGTCGGCAAGCTGATCCCCTTTGCCCCGAC